>NW_026970511.1:0-240432 GCF_028390025.1 Pseudophryne corroboree
TATGCTGCAACACAGCTTGCTGCATAGCACACCGGGCTGTGACTAGTTGCAGCCGGCGATTACTCCTTTTTAATTACTAATGGAATTAATGCAGCAATTGTTGACTGTAGATGCAGCATGCTGGTTACTGTACATTATATGAGACTATTTATAGCAATATTATACTACTGTATGTTTTTTTCCCCTGTATTTTAAATATATTTCTGAAGATTCGCAGAGTGATTTGACCTACAGTCTAACCTCAACCATTGAGGACTTCATTTGTGGGACACTTCGTGTATAAGTGAGTGTAGGTTGTTAGTGCCTGTGGACCTGTTGATATTTATTTTGTTTAGTGATGTGCACCGGACATTTTTCGGGTTTTGTGTTTTGGTTTTGGGTTCGGTTCCGTGGTCGTGTTTTGGATTCGGACACGTTTTGACAAAACCTCACCGAAAAATGTTTGTCGGATTCGGGTGTGTTTTGGATTCGGGTGTTTTTTTCAAAAAACCCTAAAAAACAGCTCAAATCATAGAATTTGGGGGTCATTTTGATCCCAAAGTATTAATAACCTCAATAACCATAATTTCCACTCATTTTCAGTCTATTCTGAACACCTCACACCTCACAATATTATTTTTAGTCCTAAAATTTGCACCGAGGTAGCTGTGTGACTAAGCTAAGCGACCCAAGTGGCCGACACAAACACCTGGCCCATCTAGGAGTGGCACTGCAGTGTCAGACAGGATGGCACTTGAAAACAATAATCCCCAAACAGCACATGACGCAAAGAAAAAAAGAGGCGCAATGAGGTAGCTGTGTGACTAAGATAAGTGACCCAAGTGGCCGACACAAACACCTGGCCCATCTAGGAGTGGCACTGCAGTGTCACGCAGGATGGCCCTTCAAAAAATACTCCCCAAACAGCACATGACGCAAAGAAAAAAAAAGAGGCGCAATGAGGTAGCTGTGTGACTAAGCTAAGCGACCCAAGTGGCCGACACAAACACCTGGCCCATCTAGGAGTGGCACTGCAGTGTCAGACAGGATGGCACTTGAAAAAAATACTCCCCAAACAGCACATGACGCAAAGAAAAAAAGAGGCGCAATGAGGTAGCTGTGTGACTAACGCAATGAGGTAGCTGTGTGACTAAGCTAAGCGACCCAAGTGGCCGACACAAACACCTGGCCCATCTCTGAGTGGCACTGCAGTGTCACGCAGGATGGCCCTTCAAAAAAATACTCCCCAAACAGCACATGACGCAAAGAAAAATGAAAGAAAAAAGAGGTGCAAGATGGAATTGTCCTTGGGCCCTCCCACCCACCCTTATGTTGTATAAACAGGACATGCACACTTTAACGAACCCATCATTTCAGCGACAGGGTCTGCCACACGACTGTGACTGAAATGACTGGTTGGTTTGGGCCCCCACCAAAAAAGAAGCAATCAATCTCTCCTTGCACAAACTGGCTCTACAGAGGCAAGATGTCCACCTCATCATCATCGTCCGATTCATCACCCCTTTCACTGTGTACATCCCCCTCCTCACAGATTATTAATTCGTCCCCACTGGAATCCACCATCTCAGGTCCCCGTGTACTTTCTGGAGGCAATTGCTGCTGGTGAATGTCTCCACGGAGGAATTGATTATAATTCATTTTAATGAACATCATCTTCTCCACATTTTCTGGAAGTAACCTCGTACGCCGATTGCTGACAAGGTGAGCGGCGGCACTAAACACTCTTTCGGAGCACACACTGGAGGGAGGGCAACTTAGGTAGAATAAAGCCAGTTTCTGCAAGGGCCTCCAAATTGCCTCTTTTTCCTGCCAGTATACGTACGGACTGTCTGACGTGCCTACTTGGATGCGGTCACTCATATAATCCTCCACCATTCTTTCAATGGTGAGAGAATCATATGCAGTGACAGTAGATGACATGTCAGTAATCGTTGGCAGGTCCTTCAGTCCGGACCAGATGTCAGCACTCGCTCCAGACTGCCCTGCATCACCGCCAGCGGGTGAGCTCGGAATTCGTAGCCTTTTCCTCGCACCCCCAGTTGCGGGAGAATGTGAAGGAGGAGATGTTGACGGGTCACGTTCCGCTTGACTTGGCAATTTTCTCACCAGCAGGTCTTTGAACCTCTGCAGACTTGTGTCTCCCGGAAAGAGAGATACAACGTAGGTTTTAAATCTAGGATCGAGCACGGTGGCCAAAATGTAGTGCTCTGATTTCAACAGATTGACCACCCGTGAACCCTGGTTAAGCGAATGAAGGGCTCCATCCACAAGTCCCACATGCCTAGCGGAATCGCTCTGTTTTAGCTCCTCCTTCAATGTCTCCAGCTTCTTCTGCAAAAGCCTGATGAGGGGAATGACCTGACTCAGGCTGGCAGTGTCTGAACTGACTTCACGTGTGGCAAGTTCAAAAGGTTGCAGAACCTTGCACAACGTTGAAATCATTCTCCACTGCGCTTGAGTCAGGTGCATTCCACCTCCTTTGCCTATATCGTGGCCAGATGTATAGGCTTGAATGGCCTTTTGCTGCTCCTCCATCCTCTGAAGCATATAGAGGGTTGAATTCCACCTCGTTACCTCCTCTTGCTTCAGATGATGGCAGGGCAGGTTCAGGTGTTTTTGGTGGTGCTCCAGTCTTTTGTACGCGGTGCCTGTACGCCGAAAGTGGCCCGCAATTCTTCTGGCCACCGACAGCATCTCTTGCACGCCCCTGTAGTTTTTTAAATAATTCTGCACCACCAAATTCAAGGTATGTGCAAAACATGGGACGTGCTGGAATTTGC
Organism: Pseudophryne corroboree; assembly: GCF_028390025.1. Classification (NCBI taxonomy): domain Eukaryota; kingdom Metazoa; phylum Chordata; class Amphibia; order Anura; family Myobatrachidae; genus Pseudophryne; species Pseudophryne corroboree. The sequence goes on from NW_026970511.1 coordinate 2,781, forward strand.
CCAGATGTAATGCACGCACAATATTGCTGGCGTTGTCCGATGCCACAAATCCCCTAGAGAGTCCAATTGGGGTAAGCCATTCTGCGATGATCTTCCTCAGTTGCCGTAAGAGGTTTTCAGCTGTGTGCGTATTCTGGAAAGCGGTGATACAAAGCGTAGCCTGCCTAGGAACGAGTTGGCGTTTGCGAGATGCTGCTACTGGTGCCGCCGCTGCTGTTCTTGCAGCGGGAGGCAATACATCTACCCAGTGGGCTGTCACAGTCATGTAGTCCTGAGTCTGCCCTGCTCCACTTGTTCACATGTCCGTGGTTAAGTGGACATTGGGTACAGCTGCATTTTTTAGGACACTGGTGACTCTTTTTCTGAGGTCTGTGTACATTTTCGGTATCGCCTGCCTAGAGAAATGGAACCTAGATGGTATTTGGTACTGGGGACACAGTACCTCAATCAAGTCTATAGTTGGCTCTTAAGAAACGATGGATACCGGAACCACGTTTCTCACCGCCCAGGCTGCCAAGGCCTCAGTTATCCGCTTTGCAGCAGGATGACAGCTGTGATATTTCATCTTCCTCGCAAAGGACTGTTGGACAGTCAATTGCTTACTGGAAGTAGTACAAGTGGTCTTCCGACTTCCCCTCTGGGATGACGATCGACTCCCAGCAGCAACAACAGCAGCGCCAGCAGCAGTAGGCGTTACACTCAAGGATGCATCGGAGGAATCCCAGACAGGAGAGGACTCATCAGACTTGCCAGTGACATGGCATTCCTGGGTAAGGAGGAAATTGACACTGGGGGAGTTGGTGGTGTGGTTTGCGGGAGCTTGGTTACAAGAGGAAGGGATTTACTGGTCAGTGGACTGCTTCCGCTGTCGCCCAAAGTTTTTGAACTTGTCACTGACTTATGATGAATGCGCTGCAGGTGACGTATAAGGGAGGATGCTCCGAGGTGGTTAACGTCCTTACCCCTACTTATTACAGCTTGACAAAGGCAACACACGGCTTGACACCTGTTGTCCGCATTTGTGTTGAAATAATTCCACACCGAAGAGCTGATTTTTTTTGTATTTTGACCAGGCATGTCAATGGCCATATTCCTCCCACGGACAACAGGTGTATCCCCGGGTGCCTGACTTAAACAAACCACCTCACCATCAGAATCCTCCTTGTCAATTTCCTCCCCAGCGCCAGCAACACCCATATCCTCATCCTGGTGTACTTCAACACTGACATCTTCAATTTGACTATCAGGAACTGGACTGCGGGTGCTCCTTCCAGCACTAACAGGGGGCGTGCAAATGGTGGAAGGCGCAAGCTCTTCCCGTCCAGTGTTGGGAAGGTCAGGCATCGCAACCGACACAATTGGACTCTCCTTGGGGATTTGTGATTTCGAAGAACGCACAGTTCTTTGCTGTGCTTTTGCCAGCTTTATTCTTAACATCGGCCTTGGCAGACGATGTTGATGGCATTTCATCGTCTCGGCCATGACTAGTGGCAGCTGCTTCAGCACGAGGTGGAAGTGGATCTTGATCTTTCCCTATTTTTTTAACCTCCACATTTTTGTTCTCCATATTTTAATGCACACAACTAAAAGGCACCACAGGTATACAATGTAGAAGGATGGATACTATAGTATACTTATGGACGACGAGTGACGACACAGAGGTAGGTACAGCAGTGGCCTACCGTACTGCTATATACAGTATAATGGACCTGGTGGACACTGTCAGCAGACTGCGTTTATAGTATAAAAAAAAGACACCACAGGTATACAATGTAGATGGATGGATAGTATACTTATGGACGACGAGTGACGACACAGAGGTAGGTACAGCAGTGGCCTACCGTACTGCTATATACAGTATAATGGACCTGGTGGACACTGTCAGCAGACTGCGTTTATAGTATTAAAAAAAAAAGACACCACAGGTATACAATGTAGATGGATGGATACTATAGTATACTTATGGACGACGAGTGATGACAAAGAGGTAGGTACAGCAGTGGCCTACCGTACTGCTATATACAGTATAATGGACCTGGTGGACACTGTCAGCAGACTGCTTTTATAGTATATAAAAAAAAAGACACCACAGGTATACAATGTAGATGGATGGATACTATAGTATACTTATGGACGACGAGTGACGACACAGAGGTAGGTACAGCAGTGGCCTACCTTACTGCTATATACAGTATAATGGTCCTGTCGGACACTGTCAGCAGACTGCGTTTATAGTATAAAAAAAAAGACACCATAGGTATACAATGAAGATGGATGGATACTATAGTATACTTATGGACGACGAGTGATGACACATAGGTAGGTACAGCAGTGGCCTACCGTACTGCTATATACAGTAAAACGGACCTGGTGGACACTGTCAGCAGACTGCGTTTATAGTATATAAAAAAAAGACACCACAGGTATACAATGTAGATGGATGGATACTATAGTATACTTATGGACGACGAGTGACGACACAGAGGTAGGTACAGCAGTGGCCTACCGTACTGCTATATACAGTATAATGGACCTGGTGGACACTGTCAGCAGACTGCGTTTATAGTATAAAAAAAAAAGACACCACAGGTATACAATGTAGATGGATGGATACTATAGTATACTTATGGACGACGAGTGACGACACAGAGGTAGGTACAGCAGTGGCCTACCGTACTGCTATATACAGTATAATGGACCTGGTGGACACTGTCAGCAGACTGCTTTTATAGTATATAAAAAAAAGACACCACAGGTATACAATGTAGATGGATGGATACTATAGTATACTTATGGACGACGAGTGACGACACAGAGGTAGGTACAGCAGTGGCCTACCTTACTGCTATATACAGTATAATGGACCTGGTGGACACTGTCAGCAGACTGCTTTTATAGTATAAAAAAAAGACACCATAGGTATACAATGTAGATGGATGGATACTATAGTATACTTATGGATGACGAGTGACGACACAGAGGTAGGTACAGCAGTGGCCTACCGTACTGCTATATACAGTATAATGGACCTGGTGGACACTGTCAGCAGACTGCGTTTATAGTATATAAAAAAAGACACCACAGGTATACAATGTAGATGGATGGATACTATAGTATACTTATGGACGACGAGTGACGACACAGAGGTAGGTACAGCAGTGGCCTACCGTACTGCTATATACAGTATAATGGACCTGTACACTGTACACTGTACACTGTCAGCAGACTGCGTTTATAGTATAAAAAAAGACACCATAGGTATACAATGTAGATGGATGGATACTATAGTATACTTATGGACGACGAGTGACGACACAGAGGTAGGTACAGCAGTTGCCTACCGTACTGCTATATACAGTATAATGGACCTGGTGGACACTGTCAGCAGACTGCGTTTATAGTATAAAAAAAAAGACACCACAGGTATACAATGTAGATGGATGGATACTATAGTATACTTATGGACGACGAGTGACGACACAGAGGTAGGTACAGCAGTGGCCTACCGTACTGCTATATACAGTATAATGGACCTGGTGGACTGTCAGCAGACTGCTTTTATAGTATATAAAAAAAAAGACACCACAGGTATACAATGTAGATGGATGGATACTATAGTATACTTATGGACGACGAGTGACGACACAGAGGTAGGTACAGCAGTGGCCTACCTTACTGCTATATACAGTATAATGGACCTGGTGGACACTGTCAGCAGACTGCTTTTATAGTATAAAAAAAAGACACCATAGGTATGCAATGTAGATGGATGGATACTATAGTATACTTATGGATGACGAGTGACGACACAGAGGTAGGTACAGCAGTGGCCTACCGTACTGCTATATACAGTATAATGGACCTGGTGGACACTGTCAGCAGACTGCGTTTATAGTATATAAAAAAAGACACCACAGGTATACAATGTAGATGGATGGATACTATAGTATACTTATGGACGACGAGTGACGACACAGAGGTAGGTACAGCAGTGGCCTACCGTACTGCTATATACAGTAAAATGGACCTGGTGGACACTGTCAGCAGACTGCTAAACTAGTATAAAAAAAAGCCACCACAGGAGTGTTTTTCAGGCAAACAAACGTATACTGGTGGTCACTGTCAGCAAAACTGTGCACTGTACTCCTGCTATAACTGCTCCCCAGTCCCCACAATTAGGCAGTGTGAGCACTCAGCACAGATATATATCATGCAGCACACTGAGCTCAGATATGGTATGGAGCGTTTTTTTCAGGCAGAGAACGGATAAAAAACTAGCAAAACTCTGCACTGTACTCCTCCTAACAGCTGCTCCCCAGTCCCCAATCCTCCCCACAATAAGCTAAGCAATCAGATCAACTGTGTAGTATACTATTAATAATTAACTATATAAACGGAGAGGACGCCAGCCACGTCCTCTCCCTATCAATCTCAATGCACGTGTGAAAATGGCGGCGACGCGCGGCTGCTTATATAGAATCCGAATCTCGCGAGAATCCGACAGCGGGATGATGACGTTCGGGCGCGCTCGGGTTAGCCGAGCAAGGCGGGAGGATCCGAGTCTGCTCGGACCCGTGTAAAAAAATGTAAAGCTCGGGTGGGTTCGGTTTCTCGGAAACTGAACCCGCTCATCACTAATTTTGTTTCACTTGATACATCAACCCAAGAACATTGGTACTGTCATTTTTATAAACAAACTGTAAAGTATAGCAATGGTGGAATTAAGATGTAATGGTAACAAGGAAAATTACCAGGAAAAATGATTTCTAATTAATCGCTGCCGGACCTTCCTTCAACTTTCTGTGCCTGATGCAACAAATGCCACTGCCTGCTCACTGTCTGTTGCATAATCTGGTGGGGGAGGTTAATGTAAACACAGATTATGCAATAAACAGCAGCTGAGCACACTGGGGGTCATTCCGAGTTGATCGTAGCCCTGCAAAATTTTGCAGGGCTTCGATCATGTCCATAAACATGCGGGGGGACGCCCAGCACAGGGCTATCCTGCCCCGCATGTCAGTGCAGGCTCCCCCCCACCCCGCAGAAGTGCGAAAGCATCACACAGCAGCGATGCTTTTGCACTTAAGAAGCAGCTCACGGCCAGCGCAGCTTTAGCGTGCTGGCCGGAAGCTACTCGTTGCTCCCTGGCCCGCAGCAGCTGCATGTAACATCACACAGACGCTGCGGCCCACCACCGGCACGGTTCGGCCATGCCTGCGTTGGCTGGACAGCGCCCACAAAACGACGACCAAACGCCGCCATTTCATCCCCCCTGCCCAGCGAATGCCTCTGCCTGTCAATAAGGCAGATGCGAACGTAGTGCAGTTCGGCCATCTGGCATGCGCCAACGCATGCGCAGTTCTGACCCAATCGCACCGCTGCAATAAACTACAGAGTGCGATAGGGTCAGAATGACCCCCAATGTTCCACATTTTAGTAGGTGAATACAGCAAAATCCCACCAGATTTGTCAAGACATTTGAACCTAGAATTTAATAGGCCAAAATTACATTCTATCATTCATCAAGTGGTCGTATGTGCTGATAATGTTGATATTATCTTAAACCATAAAGCTATACCTTTAAACACACCTTTACCATGGAGCTGCTGCGGTCGCTAGCTCACGCTACGTACTTCGTACGCTATTTGCCTACAGAGTCCCGTACCGTATACGCACTCAGCGTACAAACGCTGCACTGTGGGTACAAAGCACACACAGCGTGCGCACACACAATTGATAACCTTTAAACCTGGTTAATGATACAATGTAATGATATGCTTATACTTTAAACCTTTGGCAGCAATGTACTGCAGCGATGTTAATACCTTTAAACCTTAAGTAGCGCTGGCGATACAACGTATCCGCAGTGCATACACCTTAACAATGCTTATACACCTTAAACTGGTTAATCTACTTTAAAGCCCAGGCAGGAAAGTGAAAACACAACACCGTTTGTAGTTTAAACCACAGGGTTCTAAGGCCTCCGTGGATTGATTCCAAAAAGGTAATACAATACAAGTTATACACTACATGCTAACAAGTAAATCTAAACAGAATAATGGCTACAGAGAATGTACATACGTGAGAATGTTTCGCAAGCGCAACCCAAATCCGGTCCTCCGCTTACCAGGTAGATAGCGTTCAGAGTCTTTGATAGTGACCTGGCCTGCTGCTCGCTCTTTATTCAGTAGCTCAAGACATAATACAATAGACACTGTGTGCTCTTCTTCCATTGGTTAGGGGGTGGGACATGTCCTGCACCGCGGACCATTGGTTAGTTCAAGAAGTGGGTCAGTTTAAACCCATCACATTAAACATAAATCTGGTATTATTAATATCTTAATGAGGTAAATTTTAACAATGTTCTTATTCCCACCAGATTAATGTTCACGTGACTCTGAACAATATGATCCCACACATGATATTACTATCTATCTCAATCTTCAAGATATTCATATATCCACATATTCATATATATATATATATATATATATATATACACACACACACACATATATATATATATATATATATATATATATATATATATACACACACACACACACACACACACACACACACACACACACACACACACACACACTCCTGCTATTACAGTTTGTTAGGAATTATATATTTATTCACACATATATATATATATATATATAATATATATAAATGAATACCTCTATCTCCCTGGATTTTGGACTAGGAATGTTAGTATCCTAAATTCCTATCTGTCTGGTTTTATTGTGGTTAGCTATTGTTTCTGGTCTTCCAAACATACTCTGCTCCTGGGCATTGTTCACCCTTGTTTGTCCCTTACTTTCAGGTGAGACAATGACAACTCAGCACTCATTATTCTGGAGAGAAACCTGGCCCTCTTCATAAACAAAGGTGTATGCCCTCTTCATAGAATCTCAAAGCTTAGTGTAAATAAGGCCATTGTATCTCAGTCTGTGGGAAATTTATGTGTGACTGGGTTCCATTCTCGTTCCCTCCACATTCGTAATATATTTTAAATACAATTTATATCTATATTCTACTTCTGCACATAACTATAAGCAGGAACATGCAATTTTTCTCTAACCAACACCAGTATGTTTTCCTTAAAATACCCTACAGCTGGATACTAGACATCACCTTCTAACCTTAGTCTGACCCTTCCTATCATGCAAAGGCGAATCCCTCTGTCCAGGAACTGTTTAAACTAATAATACTCGCAGACATGGACTAGGTGAACTATATCTAAAATGTACGCTATATGGGTTAAATATGCAATGTTCTAATAACATGCTACACGCTCACAAACTCCGCCGTAAATACTCATATCATGCGCACGTTCACCGGAGCGATCTTACGCAAATTGCGGATATGTGCACGTACGGCAGACTGAGTGCACGAGCAGCGGGCACGTGCATGGGGTTAGTACAAGGCATATGCATTATGATATTTTTCGACTTTGACAGTCCACCCTTTGGCAGTCAACAATAACTGCCACTATCTGAACATTTAAACAGAAAAATATACAATACAATACCTAGAAATGATTGGGTGGTAGGAGAAGAGGAGTAGGCGGGAAATGTATGACCTAGTGGGATAGTAAAAGCATGTAGGTATGAAATTCCTGTCTGAGGGGCATGTATCATTGTGCCTTACATGTTCTAGATAAGCTTCGAGGTATTGCGAAGTATACATTAAATCCTTCTTATCCCGTATTAAGGGTCTGTAAGTGGGCCAACAAACACTACCGAGCTCTTTTCGGCTTCTTGTTCCAACAAATGGGGTGCACATTTAGTTGATGATACATGGAGGGGGGAAAACATGTGAATGCTATTATATGTATCTGTATCACCTGTCGACTATGTGTGTCACTACCTGAAGGTTGTAGAGATGAAGATAAGACACGTGTTACAAATACATTCACATAATAATGTGTGCAATTGTCCTTGGGTGTTGGTTGAAGTCTTGTCCGGATGGGTGTATCCTTGCTGTGGGTGGTAATCAAAGTCTTTAGAGTGTCCATAAAAAGTCTTTAGAGTGTCCATTAAAGTCTTTAGAGTGTCCATTAAAGTCTTTTCCGGATGGATGTATCTTTGGTTTACGTGTTCGTCAAAAGTCTTGTCTGGATGGATGTATTTTTGCTGAGGGGAAACAAAGGAGAAACGGGTGAAAGAAACGGACCATGGAATCACATCTTATCACAACATTGTCTCGATTGATGGGTCATAAATTAAATCAGTTTGTGTAACAATGCCCCCGCTCCTCAAACTCATCACTTTGGTACTGTGCTTGCACTGCATTAAAATACGAACACATCTAAATATCAAACCAATCATTATGACAACTCCCAGGATACAAAGGAGAAACTTTCCTACACTCACGATAACATTTTGAACCCTTTCTCCTAAACCTGAGAACCAATTGCGTGGGTTCAACCATGAGACCCTGCCGGTCAGTTCATTACTCACAGCAGTAAGGGTAAGGTTGTGTCTCCTTCGGAACTCCCATTTCAACTGCAAGATATCGTCCATCTTTTGATATATGACCTCGGTGGGGTCATCAGTGCTGTTTGTAATGTACGTGCAGCACTTCACACCATACTGAGTTGCTAGGGTGACACAATACCCGCCTGTCACCGCTGTGATGTAATTGAGAACCATCCTGTGCTGGATCAGTTCCGTTTTGTAAGCTTGCAATTCCCTCCCAGTATACCTGAAGGTGTCATCATACATCTCGGTGATATTATCTATCAGGTTCGCTAGCGCATGAATATACCTAAAATTTATAATTCCTCTGGCGGTACGGGTGATATCTAACGCGAGTAGGAATTGAATCCCGGTGGATTCGTGGATCAAATCAGAGGCTACGTGCTCTGTCCTATCTATAAGGTGTCTCTTAACGGTGTGTTCATAGTGAGTGTGGGTGTAAGGAGCTTGAGCATTGCGGTGAATGTCTTTCATCTTATTATGGGTTATGGTCATTACTTCTGGCAGCACTCTTCCAATGTAACACAATCCCTCTGAGTTTGGGGCAAGCCACTTATACGCCTTCCTCCCGCATATGAAATATGCATCATCGGGGAGAACATAGGGGACAGAATATGACATTACCATATTGCAAACCTTCCAAGTGAAAAATCCTATCCCTAACTCTCTCATCTGTTCAGTACACGTATCAGGCTGTATGATATGCGCACAGTATCCCGGTGATACTTCTCCAACCCGCATGGTCCTACTTCCTAAAGTATACCTGTACCGAAAATATCTTCCACCGTCGGCTATTTGGCGTATAAGTTCAGTGTCTACGGGCATTCTGTCGGCTCTGTGTGAAAATGCCAAGGTTTGGTTATTCCATGTCACTTCCCAATTTCCCGGCTTTCGGGAATTGGAAATGTTGAAACATACTAAGGATCTATCCACATGATATTGGTGGAGCTTCAAACTAGGGGGCTTAGAAATATTAAATTTCTTGTCCACCGGTCTCCCACCCCTTAATTCAAGTACCTCATCTATTGTTAATGGATACAGTACTAGTCCTGACTTGCTCTGACCTTGAGGTACTTGTGAGCACACCCAGCATTCTGTTTGGTTTAAAACCTTACCCACTAATGAGTGATAGTCACTCAATGGATGACGGTCCATGTTGATATTAAGGCTGGACTGACATCTCTGGATGCACCCGTCCTCAACTATGTTTTCACAGTTTCTACAAATACAATTTTCCTCAGCCAATAACCCTTCACAGTGCCTCCTAGTTTCTTGACTACTAGATCGTTTTCTGACACTTGCCTTTGCTCAGTGAATGTGTTGCTCTTGGAATTCTACAAATCCGTCCTTGCCATCAGAACACATTCCAGATCCTTTCTCGACCTCTCTGGTACTCTCACCGAAACAGACTGCTCTGGTCAACAACAGGGTCAACAGGACAATCCGGAATGCAGTCTCTTGGGGTAAGTCCATCTTGTTAAGGGGAGAGAAAAAGGAGCAAGGAAAGGGGGAGGAAAGGAGGGTAATGGAAGATGGAGAAAATAATAAAAAGGAAAAAGAAAACTGGTACGACAACCGCCTCTAGTCTTGTTGTTCTACTTGCTCAGATGCCGTCTCAACAGTGCTGCCTCTCAGTCTTCCTGGAACAGACACCCCAGTGATACGATGTTCTCTCCGAGTCAGCGACCTTTCTGTAGGGAACATAAATCTTGCATTACCATGTGTTCAACTGTTGTGTGAAATAAACCATCCGTAGAACATGAAAAAAACAAAAAGAGAGAGTGATAAAAGAAAATTTGTCAGATTTGCGTTCACCATCAGGCTGTCACACCATCATGTCTATCGGTATCTCTGCACAGTCTTCCTCCACCAGTATTTCCACTCTTCACCCTCTGTGCATGGCCAGGCACAATGATGCTGGTGAGATATACTGGGGCTGGGCAGACCTCTGAAAAGACCGAGTAGACATGTGACGTTTGAGCTGTAGTTCTGTCGGTGAACGTCAGAGATGAAAAATAAACTTTAAAGATAAATCACAGAGTTTACCTGGCCGCTCCTGTATCTACAAGGAATGATCTACCAACTACATCAACTGTGACCTCAGGTTCACTTCCAAGGCTAGCAATTAACTTCACTGGCTGCAGACTACAGGTACGGCCCAAAATTTTTCATATGTTATCCCTGATTCCAATTACGTGTGTCATAATGTGGGTCATGTTCTGGTCTAGGGGATCGATATACCTTATGTGGGTCTCTAAAATTACAGTTCCGAGCGTAATGTCCTTCCCTCTGACATTTATAACATTTTACCACATGCGACTTACCATCAGGGGTCTGGGGTTTAGGCTGATGTGGCTTCGTTGTCAGGGCTTTTATACTTACTGTCATCAGCTTATCCCCCTGTGACTCCCTGTGCCTAATGATGTTCCGATCATGCTCAATAGCGGACTCTCTTAATGCAGCCACCGAGATACCTCTCCAGCTAGGTTGAGAGGTTTGTACCCTGGTTCTTAGTGAGAGGGATTGTGTTCAATTACACCATTTTGTGTTGACTCTACAATGTGAGGTGCTATTATCTCTGCATAATGTACAGTACCGTACTTACCTGTGGACACGACCTCACTTATCCCTCCGCTAGGGCGCTTTACTACTGCTCTTACCCGTTGGGCCGTGCCCACCTGGGTGTCCTGTATAGTGGCTGCTAGGGAAAGTGCCGACATCGTGCTGGATTCATCTTCTTGTTTGTAATCCTGAGGGAAGTTTAAAATGGGGTACAACTTGCACGGGTTAGATTTAATACATTTATCAGTTTTACTCTTATCGTCATTAATACATTTATCAACTTTACTCTTATTATATATCAGTATGCCATTCTCTGTAGCCACTTTCTCTCCTGTAATATACGGTGATGGTGCAGTTGCCATCAGTTTCCTGCTAGGGTTGGAACCGGCTGTGTAAGCTAGTTCCCTCTGCATATCACCCTCTTGCTGCCATAAATTTAAACAGTTTGTGTGTCTAATCCTTTGTTTTTGAGATTTTATCAGACAGATCCTAAGCCTTAGATTATACAATACCTCTGAGTCAAAACTACCTATCCCAGGAAATGGTGCTTTATCCCCCACAGTCATTCGTGTCCATTCATCACAAAAGGTCTCAGTGTGGGGACCATACTTCCCCCACATTACTAACCGAACTGACCCCCTGGGTCTGAAATCTGCAGTCTGAACCCTGACTGCTGAACGTCCCTGTGTTGTGCACTTGGCTTCCATTGTGGACCTTTTTAACACGGGAAAACTTCCTAAAATGCACCAAACACAGTAGTCTACGGTGGAAATCCTTAAAGTTCTTCCACTAACTTCTTCTGCTCAGAGTATCACGGATCCGCCTTATTTAGCAGACACGTGTAGCCGTTGCAGGCCCAACTTTGGCCTTTATCCCCTGGGCCTTTTAGGAGTAACTTACCATACCCAGTGAATATCTGCCTCCGGAGATTTTCCTGAGAGACCAGCGAAAACTCCCTAAACCTTTACTTTACACAAATCACGCTTGCATGTGCTTCCCATAACGCGTATGATGACGAGATTTACGCACAAATATGCAAAACTTCGTATGACGTTGCGTCACGTATTGCCCATGCAACCGTGCGGTCCAATCGTACCGCTTATAGACACTTGCTATCTATAAGTGGTAGGATCACTGGAGTCTCCACACTGTGCTCCAAAACAGCCGGAGCGTAATACCATGAAAACTTTATCACACTCCGTTGCACGTATCCACCAAGACCGTGCTCACCACGTATTCACCTAGACCGTGCTTCACCAAGTTTCACCAAGCTTCACCAAGCTCACCAAGAGGGGTTCAATACACTCATACCTTTTTCAGCCCACACTATCATTCTATAGTTTTCTGATCAGAAAAATCCTTTCCTGTTAACTGATAGCTTTCCCCAGAGGTAATACAGAAAAAAAAGGTTTTTAAACTAAATTTTGGAAACTGAATAAATTTGTGCTATTATCGCGTGGCTACCGCCTCGCGCTTAAACTAAAACAATGCTAATGTGTGATTTGTATTTTAGCGGTCATACTGTTACGCATGTTGCATAAACATGCCACGTGCGTAGGCCTTTACGTTGCGTACGCAGTCCCGCACGCTGTCCGAGACACGTGTACAAAGGCCGTACATCCGCAGTACTACAAATCCCACACTTCTATAAATGTAAGCGATATTTAACTATTATCGCTTACTTAACACTACACACAGTTTCTACTGTATAAACCTTTACTAGGCCAGGCTGCGTGTGCGTCTTACACTTATTTCCTTAACTATTAACTCTATATGTTAACTAAATAGCAACAAATTTTCTCAGTACAGGTCAAAATGAATGAAGTAATCAATGCTTATGGCAATAATGCGAGTAGGTATACAGAGTACAAAATACAGGTCTAAATGAATCTAGTAATCAATGCTTCCAATAGTATGATTCATATTGGATAGCTATCTTGCAGAACATACATTGATATAAACACACATAATTATAATATTATATATATGTACCATTCACTGGTCTCCTGAGACTCATTTACTCATTAAGTGCTTCTAATTTGCATATGAATGCTGTGCTTTTGGCTGTCTGTAAAGGTGGTTTTTCACTGCTAGGAAAAAGCAGTTACACAGGTTAATTTGCATTTCAATGGCTATCTTACAACAAGCAGAGTTAACTGAATCCTAGAGGTAAAGAAAAAAACAACTTTGTTTATATCTGTGTGTGGTTCTTACATCACGTATTCATCTTACTATTAACTTTTATTAAGCCCCATCTGAAACTATTTGTAATTGACTATGGCATGGGTTAAATAAATGCATTGGTAACTCATAAATGGTGATTTCTTTTTGACCAAGGACGGCTGATTATTCCGGGCAGTGAAAATCAGCCATTTAGAAAAAATGACCTTCCCAAAATGGCCGCTGCTCCTCCCCCTTCCACATCCATGAGGGTTACATAAAATGGTGGACAGGCCATGTGGTTAGTCCAAAATGGAGGACAAACCATGCGGCTTCCTTTGTCACAAAGAAATCACACACCATGCAAGCCCCTGAAGTCATTTTAGGCCTGAGTTAAAAATAAAACTATATCAAAGCTATGCAAACTTTTAAATATACTTTTACCCTACTTAACAGATAAGCAATCCAATCTGAATCAAACACAACATGACTTATTTGAACCTTGTTTTGCAACAATATGATCAGATATGCAGAGGACAGGTGTATGCTTGTATTGTGTGCGCATTTGGAGCCAAACAGAAATTTACAGATTTAAAATAGCTTTGCGTTCTTACCTTCCGGATCCCACCAGCATCCCAACAAACCTTGCAGAGCAGACACCATGTTATCAGCAATGAAATAGGGTTTACCAGTGTATTCTACAGCCAAAAAAAAGCTTACGTAGGATACCTGTCCGCCCTTTTGCTGATAGATAGAGTCTGGTTTAACCTGCTAGGCTGTGGGTATGAGGAAAACCAGGACATAGCCCCCAATTGATAATGTTGATATTATCTTAAACCATAAAGCTATACCTTTAAACACACCTTTACCATGAAGCTGCTGCGGTCGCTAGCTCACGCTACGTACTTCGTACGCTATTTGCGCACAGAGTCCCGTACCGTATACGCACTCAGCGTACAAACGCCACACTGTGGGTACAAAGCACACACAGCGTGTGCACACACAATTGATAACCTTCAAACCTTGTTAAGGATACAATGTAATGATATGCTTATACTTTAAACCTTTGGCAGCAATGTACTGCAGCGATGTTAATACCTTTAAACCTTAAGTAGCGCTGGCGATACAACGTATCCGCAGCGCATACACCTTAACAATGCTTATACACCTTAAACTGGTTAATCTACTTTAAAGCCCAGGCAGGAAAGTGAAAACACAACACCGTTTGTAGTTTAAACCACAGTGTTCTAAGGCCTCCGTGGATTGATTCCAAAAAGGTAAAACAATACAAGTTATACACTACAGACTAACAAGTAAATCTAAACAGAATAATGGCTACAGAGAATGTACATACGTGAGAATGTTTCGCAAGCGCAACCCAAATCTGGTCCTCCGCTTATCATGTAGATAGCGTTCAGAGTCTTTGATAGTGACCTGGCCTGCTGCTCGCTCTTTATTCAGTAGCTCAAGACATAATACAATAGTCACTGTGTGCTATTCTTCCATTGGTTAGGGGGTGGGACATGTCCTGCACCGGGGACCATAGGTTAGTTCAAGAAGTGGGCGATGGCTAGGACTTGGGATGTGGAGTTCCTGCCCCATGATCAGTTTAAACCCATCACATAAAACATAAATCTGGTATTATTATTATCTTAATGAGGTAAGTTTTAACAATGTTCTTATTCCCACCAGATTAATGTTCACGTGACTCTGAACAATATGATCCCACACATTATATTACTATATATCTCGATCTTCAAGATATTCATATATCCACATATTCATATATATATATATATATATATATATATATACACACACATACACACACACACACACACACACACTCCTGCTATTACAATTTGTTAGGAGTTATATATTTATTCACTTTTATATATATATATATATATATATATATATAAATGAATACCTCTATCTCCATGGATTTTAGACTAGGAATGTTAGTTTCCTAAATTCCTATCTGTCTGGTTTTGTTGTGGTTAGCTATTGTTTATGGTCTTCCAAACATACTCTGCTCCTGGGCATTGTTCATCCTTGTTTGTCCCTTACTTTCAGGTGAGACAATGACAACTCAGCACTCATTATTCTGGAGAGAAACCTGGCCCTCTTCATAAACAAAGGTGTATGCCCTCTTCATAGAATCTCAAAGCTTAGTGTAAATAAGGCCATTGTATCTCAGTCTGTGGGAAATTTATGTGTGACTGGGTTCCATTCTCGTTCCCTCCACATTCGTAATATATTTTAAATACAATTTATATCTATATTCTACTTCTGCACATAACAATACGCAGGAACATGCAATTTTTCTCTAACCAACACCAGTATGTTTCCCTTAAAATACCCTACAGCTGGATACTAGACATCACCTTCTAACCTTAGTCTGACCCTTCCTATCATGCAAAGGCGAATCCCTCTGTCCAGGAGCTGTTTAAACTAATAATACTCGCTGACATGGTCTAGGGGAACTATATCTAAAATATACGCTATATGGGTTAAATATGCAATGTTCTAATAACACGCTACACGCTCACAAACTCCGCCGTAAATACCCATATCATGCGCACGATCGCCGGAGCGATCTTATGCAAATTGCGGATATGTGCACATACGGCGGACTGAGGGTTAGTACAAGGCATATGCATTATGATATTTTTCGACTTTGACAGTGCATAATTAGATTCATGCTCAGCGGGAGAATCTGAAAGTAACAACAGAGGCCCTCATTCAGAGTTGATCGCTCGCTAGCTGTTTTTTGCAGTCCTGCGATCGCATAGTCGCCGCCCACCGGGGAGTGTATTTTAGCTGTGCAAGTGTGCGATCGCATGTGTAGCAAAGCTGTACATAAAAACTTTGTGTAGTTTCTGAGTAGCCAAGTACTTACTCAGCTGCTGCGATCACTACAGCCTGTCCGTGGCCGGAATTGCCGTCAGACACCCACCCTGCTAACGCTTGGGAACGCCTGCATTTTCCAACTACTCCCAGAAAACATATATATAAATACAGCTGGAGATTAATCTCAAACTGTATAAATCTGGCGCTATATATAATATATAATAAATTTGCCGGCTGGTGATCAGTATAAAAATCGTGATATTGGAGCTGCTGAGCAAAACAGCTGGCTAGGCTGAAAAACAAAATAAGACACAAACAAAGGAAAATGCTCTGCGCTCCAAAAATCACTTAAAGTTAATTGATTGATCAATTAAATGCAGTCTAGCAAGGAGAATAATTGACTCAATGAGGCTTGACCTTTTGAAAAGAAAATATTTTATCAAACAATTAATACCACAAAGACACATAAGACAGACAATACATAAATATATAGCAGTTTAAAAAATCAGAGGTTTCTACCTCTTGCATATGTGAACAAAAACACTGTATCTATATTTGTAAACGTGCTGTTTAAAACAGCGTACAATGTATCTTTGTGGTATTAATTGTTTGATAAAATATTTTCTTTTCAAAAGGTCAAGCCTCTTTGAGTCAATTATTCTCCTTGCTAGACTGCATTTAATTGATCAATCAATTAACTTTAAGTGATTTTTGGAGCGCAGAGCATTTTCCTTTATTTGACTCCCAGAAAACAGTCAGTTGCCACACACAAATGCCCTCTTCCTGTCAATCTCCTTGCGATCGCCCGTGCAAATGGGTTCTTTGCACAAACCCATCAAAGGGCAGCAAAACGCATTGTACCCGTGCAACGTGCCTGTGCATTGCGGTGCCTACGCATACTCAGTTCAGACCTGATCGCAGCGCTGCAAAAAACGCTAGCGTGCGATCAGGTCTGAATGACCCCCAGAAACAGAAGCTACAGATGTGTCCTTTTACATTGTTGCTACATTGTGTACACATTGCAGCAGAAGCCGTGCATACTCAAGCTACCAATTCCATGAGGCTTTATAGTGTAGAACGTGGGTGCGACTTCTCACAGCCTAGCGTGTCATAGCACTGCCGCGATGTGTATGCCCGTGGTTATACCCTATGGCAATGCTGTAAAATGACACTTCTGTAGGAGCAACAGTCATAGGGGATCATTCCGACCCGATCGCATTCTGCAGTTTTTCGCATCCGTGCGATCAGGTTCGGAATGTGCATGCGCAGCACGTCGCTGCCCGGCGATGGGGAACGGCGGGCAGCGACTGAAATACAGAAGAAAACAATCGCTGAGCAATCGCATCGTGATTGACAGGAGGAAGGCGTTCCGGGGTGTCAACTGACCGTTTTCTGGGAGTGGTGTGGAAAATGCAGGCGTGTCCATATGTTTGCAGGGCTTGTGTCTGAGGTCCATTCAGTTCATTGCACGGGCTGCAAAAAGTGGCAGCGTGCGATCAACTTGGAATGAGGGCCATAGCCCGAATCCTTTGGAAGTCAAAATTCAAAATAGCTAATGGTGTAACAGCTAACATACTGTATATGAATGGATTTTGCCAGTGAAATATGTACTTACCTAGGAGTCACCAGTCTGACATTTGGCCGGCCTCAAATACCTCCTGGAGGAATGACAGATTGAGATAATGGCATTGTGGCATACTTGCCTACCTGCCCCTCTCCATGAGGGAGAAAATGCTCTGTTCCTGGACTCTTCTGGTAATGTATGATTGCCATCACCTGTGGTGAAACACCTTTCTTATCCATTACCTAGCTCACCACAGGTGATGGCAATCATACATTACCAGGAGAGTCCAGGAACAGAGCATTTTCTTCCTCATGGAGAGGGTCAGATAGGCAAGTAAGACACACACACCTACACACGCGCACACACATACACACACGCGCCCATACACGCACACATACACACACCATAAAAACTAGAGATGAGCGGGTTCGATTCTCAGAGAACTGAACCCCCCCCCCGAACCTAGTGGATCCGGGGACATCGAAACCACAGCTCGGATGTCCCTGCCTGCCCCGGATCCCCAATCGAGGCAAAACCTCAGGATTCCACTGTCGGATCCTGAGGTTTTGCCTCGGACGCTGGTCTCCATAGTAACCTATGAAAGGCCACTGATTGGCTGAGAGGGCTGTCTGTCACGGCTCTCAGCCAATCAGCGTTTCCCCATAGGCTACAATGTCCCCAAGATGAATGCCCCCAAAGTGCTAATAGCGCCGCCGCATGCACTCCCGCAATGCTGACACTGCCGGCACCCCTGCACTGAGGACACACTTCCGGAACTCCCACACTGCCGAGACTGCCACACCCCTGAACTCCTGCACTGAGGACACCTCCAGCACTCCCGCATTGCCAACACTGCCGGCACCCCTGCAGTGAGTACACTGCCAACACTCCTGTACTGAGGACACTTCTGGTACTCCCGCATTGCCAACACTGCCAGCACCCCTGCACTGAGGACACTGCCAGCACTCCCAC
Source organism: Pseudophryne corroboree (assembly GCF_028390025.1). Lineage (NCBI taxonomy): Eukaryota > Metazoa > Chordata > Amphibia > Anura > Myobatrachidae > Pseudophryne > Pseudophryne corroboree. Next base: position 21,381 of record NW_026970511.1, read on the forward strand.
GCTGCAGACACTGCCGGCACCCTGCACTGGGGACACTGCCAGCACTCCTGCACTGAGGACACCTCCCACACTGCTGACACTGCAGGCACCCCTGCACTGAGGACATTTCCGGCACTCCCACACTGCCTACACTGCCACACCCCTTAACTCCTGCTCCGAGGACACCTCCAGCACTCCCGCATTGCCGACACTGCTGGCACCCCTGCACTGAGGACTCCGCCAGCACTCCTGCACTGAGGACACCTCTGGTACTCCTGCATTGCCAATACTACCGGCACCCCTGCAGTGAGGACACTGCCAGCACTCCTGCACTGAGGACACCTCCGGTACTCCCGCATTGCCAACACTGCCAGCACCCCTGCACTGAGGACACTGCCAGCACTCCTGCACTGCCAACACTGCCACACCCCTGATCTCCTGCACTGAGGACACCTACAGCACTCCCGCATTGCCAACACTGCCAGCACTCCCGCAATGCCAACACTGCCAGCACTCCTGCACTGAGGACACCTCCGGTACTCCCGCATTGCCAACACTGCCGGCACCCCTGCACTGAGGACACTGCCAACACTCCTGCACTGAGGACATGTATGTAATGTAATATATATATATATATATATAATATAAGTATAATAATAAGTATATATGTAATGTATATGTAATGTAAGACTGCATGTAATTATATAATTAATAGTCAATCCACACAATACTTTATTTAATACTATCATTTCACAATAAAGATATTATATACACTTACTACAAATGTAAACCCTCACTGCTAGTCATCTTTTACTTTTTTCCGCTGTGCTCTTATTATATACTATGTTCATAGATCCACCTTACACCATTTCTTAATATAAATATGGACCACTTCAAAGACATTAGACACGCAGCAGAATGTGGCTAAAATGCAGAGTGATTGACAACAGGAACAAAAAGTCAAGTGGATACATCAATTAAAATGGACCAATTAAACTTTACTATAACTTCTAAACACAAAGAGACTACACTACCCACAATTCCCAGAAGAAGACCAGTAATTGGTTGAATCGCGTTGGAGAGGGAGGGACCGTGACAACAAGCAAACCAGATCTATGCACGGACCGACCCAGGAAAACCAGCGGCAGCAACAAACCAAGATGAGAAGCTCAGTCCCAGTGGCCGCGTTGCTAAGTCCCGCAGCGGAGGACGGATAGTTCAGAGCACACCTGCACCATTTGCTGGCAAACATAACATTCCTCAGTTACCTTCATTTGTCAGCAAACTACGACCTAAAGAGTGTCACACTCCATCCACAACAGGCTGAGCGCAACTCATCAGAAACATTATATTTGGCCACTTGTGGGTTTATTACCTAGTTATGAGCAGCAGCGAGTGTTATTAGCTAAACAACGGCACAGTGCCCAGGTGCATATTACTAATATTTCTATATCTAATGGGGCATAGCTGCACTCACCCCCAGCACTGTGTCTCCCCCCAGCCCCCAGCCCCCCGCCCCATGAACACACACACACACACACACACACACACACACACACACACACACACACACACACACACACACACACAATGTCTCTGCTGCCCTGGTTTATTTTGGTTCATTTTTTGGCACATTTATTATCATTTTCATTTTTAAGCAGTATATCAGTTACCCAGTATATCTATATATATATGATACTTGTGATAAAACAAAATAAATCCTACCCCAGCTTCCTCTCCTCCCGTCTCTCCAGTGTCACAGAGGACATTAATACACACACAGGGAAATCCGATATTGCCCAGATTTGCATGTCTCCCCCTGCTCCGTGCTCCCTCTGCCCGGCATGTAATCATTACACCACTGGCACTTGTCACATCTGCTGTCATTATATTAGTAAGGGAAACAGGACAGGTCGCCCGGCTGTGCAGAATGCAGCTGTCTGTGCAGAGTGTGATAATCATCATTTTATCTATAATCGGGATACATGGAATCATCATAAACTCCGCCATCCTCTCTGTGTACATCAGACTCTGGAGAACGAGCAATAGACTCGGAGCCAGTGACACAATCCTGCTCTCTATGGCTCTCACCAATCTCCTCATGTTGTCTCAGTTTTTGGTGATCTATTACTTGTCTACTTTTCTCACTGAAAACACAAAAATATTATTTTTGTGCTTTTATGTCCTATACGTCCTGTATAATATGAGTTTGTGGAACACCGCCTGGCTTTCCATCTGCTACTGTGTGAAACTCGTCACCGTTACCCACCGGATCTTCCTCTGGGTGAAAATGTGGTTTCCCTCTTCCATCACCAAACTCCTCATAGGATCAGCAATATGGTCAGTTCTGGTGACTTTGCCAATTTTCTGGACAGCAGAGATGATGTTTCCACAGAAAACAAATATTACTGATGGGTTAGTAGGTTTTGCAATGACGGTAAATGTCCTTTACACTGTGACTAATATGCTGCTCAGTTACATCCTGCCCTTTACCCTGACTGCCATCTGTATTGGGCTCAGTGTGACGTCTCTCCTGCACCATGTCTGGAGGATCAGGCAGAACGTGTCCCAGGACAGCTCATCCCCTCAGCTCCAGGCTCTTGTTCGGGCGGCTGTGACAATGACGCTGCATGTGGTGTTGGACCTGATATTCCTTATTATCAATATTTACAAGTTTGCTGTGTCGTTCTATATGAGTCCAGTGATGGATACATTATTCTTGGTGTTCCTCTTCTCATATCCATCAGTACAATCTTTCATACTAATCTTTGGAAACCCCAAATTAAGGAGAAGTCTCTTCAGATGAGAATTTACCTTGTTGTCATTAGATGACACAGAGGACCTGTAGCTGAGTATCAGGCAGTAATTATATCTTACACATTCTTAGCAGCTTAAAGAAAAACAGATTTTAGGATTTTTTTTAATCTTTCTTCTATTATGTAGTATATGTGATATTGTTTGTGTAATATATTAAGAAAATAAATGCACATAAATTACCATTGTAGTCCATTGTGAGTTTCAATATTGTCTCCTACTTGCTGTCTTCAGATAACCCGAGGCTTCTAAGGTAAATCTTGGTGGAAGGCTGTAACCCAAAGTATAGTGCCCCTAGCATTGCGCCCCCCACCAGCTGGGTGAGAGTAATGATGGAGATGTAGTATAGAAACTGTTAGTCACTTTGTACATCTCTCCGCTCCTGTTACATCACTACATGATGATTGCTGTGTCACACTGTCCTGCAGAAGGCTACATAGTGTCATATTCCCATCACTGCTGTGTCCTGTCACTGACCAATAGCTGCCCTGCACACAACTTCAGACACTAAGTGCCTGGTACTTACCACAACGCTACTAGCCGCCACCTACATTAGGGTGATAATAACTTAACTGACACTAACAAGCTTCTCGCTTCAATAAGGGAAAGATCCACTTAGCACCGAAGGCCCAAATAATAATGTATAGTCCTATACTGCCTGGTGGGGGGGGGGGGGGGGGGGCAGCTGTAGACAGAAGTGGCTGTAGACTGGAAGTGATGGGTATTATGGGAAGAAGTGCTGAGATACTCACACTACTGTACATGGCCCAATGTATTGTGTCAGTGGAATCAGGATTAAATACTGATGCCGGGATCCTGATGTATGAAAACCTGACAGGAGTGAGCAAAGGGTATTTCCCCCTCTCCTCTACCCCCTAACCCTCTGGTCCCGCAGACTAAACCTAACTTTTACCTTTAGTGCCTTACCCTAACCAACCCCCAGGGGTGCCTAATCCTAACCCTTCTATCCCACAGCCAAACCCTAACCCCCCCCCCCCCCGCAGCTTAACTCTAACCCTTCAGGGTGGCGCCTAAACCCCATATATTATGTTTTAAAAAATACACCACTTTACTGTTGCCAATTGGTGTTGAATGCTTGTGATGTGTCCCAATCAAATGCACAGAAATTATAAATGTGTTGTCTGTAAATAGATGTTAAATATTTTTAAAATATTGATTATTTTGTCCAATTTAGTTATAAATATGTATTCAAACTTCAAAAAGATATGCAATTAATTGTAATCATTATTTTTAAGTAAAAGTAAATGTACTTATACTGATGGATCCTCATTCATCGTTGCAGTTTCGCCGCCTAAACTGAGTATTTGTCGCGCGTTAGCTATAGCTTGAGTTGTTGAGGTAATGCACAAAGAGAGACGCGTTAAGGTGCGACAACATACACAGCATGCAATACACATCTTTACCACTGGGTGGCTAATGCTCCACTAATCCAGTACAGTAAAGCGAATAGCAGAAGATGGATATACAGTACAGTACAGTAATCGTACGGTAATAGTGTACTCTCAGCAAGCTATGGCAAAGTGGCAGTTACAACTGTAATGTTATACACACAGACCAAACGTCATATGGAGAAGGACTATCAGGAACTTGAAGTGTATAGTGTACTGTAAATAAACGAATGCTGTAGAAAATTCTCATTCTCTGTCAGGACCAAAAAAAATAAATCAATTAATAACTTTGTATAAATAGCTGTGTGATTCCAACTCTATGGCTGAGTGTAATGATTTATTTTCCTTTAGAGAGCTGTGTCGAACTCTGAACTGTACTTTTCTTTGTGTGCATTGGAGACGCTGAGCCAATCTACAGATGTGTCCTCTTACATCCGTGCTGCCGTCACGGTAAATAGCCCTTGAAATCACACCATGCCGGCAGCGATGATTATCTTTTTTTTTGTTTTTCCCGCGAGAATGCGTCTTAGATGCAAAGTAATGTAATAGGACGCACAAGCAGCTTCTGCTGATTAAAATGATATGCAGCATGTCTCTATTCTGTGTGTGACTGCGGCTGTATTTGCATACAAAATGTCTGCTACAGTGTTTCCCTTGAAAACACTGTAACGTTTCATTTCGGATGCAGATAAGAGCCGCTATTACACACAGAATATTGGCATGCTGCATATCATTTTAATCAACGGAAGCTGCTTGTGCATCCTATTGCATTACATTGTGTCTAAGATACATTTTCAGGGCAAAAGTTGCAAAAAAAGACACTCGGCTCTACCGAGTTCCGCTACAGCATGGCGCAACTTGAAGGGCTGTTTAGCTTGACTGCAGCAAGGATGCAAGAGGACATATCTGTAAGATGCATTTACAGCAAGAAAAGATTACCGACAATAGCAGAGCTGCCCGGCAAATGACGGCTTACTCACGCCAAGCATCTCTAGATCTCTATGTGCATGCACAATGCTGACATGCCTTATAAATGAATGTGCATTCTGTGCCCTCTGGGTTCCCTTCCCCCAACCAAAGCCAGCATGAGCCATTCATTTATATACAGTAGTGTACCGGCCGTGTTGTGTATGTCATTTACTAAGCAGTGCACCCAGTCCGTGATATCACAGTCTCACAGAGGGAGGGATTAGTGGTGGGGGAGGCGGCCTATTAAAGCAATGGGGAGGCCCAGGAAGAAGTGCAGTAACTCAGTCTCATAAAGATAATACTATCGTAATTTGTAGTCACACTTGTATATATGTGTAATAAGTAGCACCTACGTTTTTTTTCTAATTTCGACTGTATACATGTGTGCATGTCTGAGACTGTATACAAAGTATGACATAACTTGTTTTTTCAAAATTAGAAAAAAAAATGGAGGATGACAATTTATACACAGATGTGTCCATTGCGGGAATCGAACCCTAGCTCACGGGCATGGTAATAGGACGCACAAGCAGCTTCCTAATTATAAAGATATGCAGCATGTCTATATTCTGTGTCTGACTGCGGAGTAATGTTGCCCATACCAACCAATCAGATTAAATATATATATATATTCTTCTAGAAGCAGCTAGATAAATGTTAAGTAGAAACTGAATGGATAGAGATGCTATTACTCACCACATTTCCGCGATACAAAAATGCAGAAAAGACGATTTGCGCTACTGAGTCCCGCTTCCGGCATGGCGTTACTTCAAGGGCTGTTTAGCGTGACTGCAGCAAGGATGTAAGTGGACACATCTGTAGATTGGCTGAGTGTCTCCAATGCAAGTTTATTGGACACCTTACACATGTGCAATGGTGATTATCAACAGCGACCTCTGGTGCATGATCCCCTGTATTACACTCTCAAGTAACGCCATATGCCATGCTAAACTCTATGCGCCACCCTGCGACAAAACACGCCGCCTTGCGACCAGGCACACTGCGACTCTGTGATCGGGACAATAGCCACAGACGGTATAGATGAGCAAGGCTCCATCTGTATGTGCCAATATCCCTGAAGTGGTTAACCCTAACCTGCCAGCTGTTGTAATGTCGGGATACATATAAATTGAAGAGAAAAATAAAACTTTTTGGGGGGGGCACTCGGTAAACAAATGTTTCTAAAACGTAACTTTTATGAATAGACTAACTTTCAGACAAACACACATTTAACAAATAGAAAAATAGGGGATTTAAAAAGCTAATGCAACCCTATATTAAATTCCAACAATTGTATTGCAGAGTAATGATTCCAACAATTACAGACAAAAGTTTGTTCCATATTTTGCACATGCCTCGGATGGATAATTTTATACAATTAAATGTTTGCATTAAATCCATAAATAATGCAATTACCGCTCTCCAGGATAGCTCTTTAAATCATTGGTTATGCAAAATCAAGAAAAAAGACAATGTATAAATCAACAGTCTCAAAACAATGTGTCAGAAACATAGTATCTCTGTTAGTTCCAAACAATAGTTTGTTCCCAATGGAGAATTGCAAGATAGAACAATACCTAGGTGGCAACATTGCAACTTAATTACAGTCTCTGTAAATTGTTGCAACTTTAATGGAATTGTTTCACATTAGTATCAAAATCAACAATATACTAGCTGCAATACAAAAAATATATATATTTATATATACTTGGTAGACCCTTGGCAAAAATACTGTTATATCATCTTCCAATATATATGCATCCAGTCAATTGGATAATAATTAAATAGTTTAAAATTCCATCCATCAAAGAATTATGTAAATTGAGGAATAGGGGTAGGATGTAAGAAAAAGAAAGATCACAAAATGACAATATCTTACACCGCTGCTTCTCACCGTCACACTACCAATTATTGAGACATTGTATGGCCAGTGAGAGAGAGCATATCATGGATCATTGGAACATCAGTCGGTCAGTGAGCGAGTGCAGTTTGTAAACAGTACCTGTTAAAGTACTGTCATGCACCGCTACTTCTCACCATCATATCATAGATCATTGGAACATCGGTCGGTCAGTGAGTGAGTGTAATAAAATTAGAAAGAAGTAAAGTGCTTCTCCTGTCGGTTGCTATTGGTAACCGTCCTAATAAATGTGGTGCAGTCAAAAAGAGAGCAAATTTATAAATAGAGAGAAGCAGTAGTTTAATTTTCTCTAGATGAAAATAAGTCTGAAAAGTGAAAGGCTCTCTAAACATGGCCCTGCACCTCTGCTTCCTGCCATCATGTTTTGAATAATCAAAGCATTGAATGGCAGGTGAGCGAGCGCAAGGGATAGTAAATGAGAGACGAGAAAATGAAAGGAAAAAGTGCTGTAAGTTTAGCAAAATATAAATAGAAAATCAGATGATATACATAGGCGTGCGCACGGGGGGTGCCTGGTGCGCACAGGCACCCCCTAATGTTCGGCACCCCCCTCACACATGCCTGCTGCCGCTGCCGTGATCGCTAAGCCTGCCTATTGTAAACTCCGTCCCCCCCCGCCCGCTGCACCCGCCACACGATCTGACAGACGGCCGGCCGGACACCCAGGATGGGTTATTCATTGATCTTATACATGGGTCATGTAATCCTCCTCCCTGCTCCTCCTAACGGCGCGATGTGACGTGATGATGTCACACCGCGCGCATACCTGCCCGCACTCCCGCTCTCTCCTCATCCTCATTGTGTTTATAGCAATGCCACAGCCTACAACGCTTCGCTTAGGAGGAGGTGAAGTAAGTCCATCCAAGTACACCCAAATAATGACAATCTATTACTCAGCAGAAAGACAGAAAGAGTACTGTGCCTCTCTGAGTGAATGACATTAAATTGTAATAGTTTTTAAGTAAATTGCTCCTGCTATACCTGCTCCTGCTGGGGAAAGAGAGGGGCCAGCCAGGGGAGAATGTACAGTTGAGTATATTATTATTAATAATGTACTATTATTGTTATTATTTATATTACACAGTAAATCATCATATACTGTGTAATATAAGTAAAAATAATACATTGTTAATAATATAGATGTCTCAAAGGAGTAGGATATAATATATGGTAGTATATGCAAATTTAACATATTAAACAAATATGTATATATTTATTTATTTATGCATATATGGTATGCCGTTAAAATACCGCCCGTCGGGATCCTGGCTATCTCAGTACTAATACCAGGATCCCAATGGGGTTCCTTTATCGCCACCGGAATACAGGTGATTCCCCCCTGTTGGTGTCCACGACACCCATAGAGGGAGAGCCTGGAGTGTGGCGAGTGCAGCGAGCCCGCAAGGGGCTTTGTTTCACTCACACCCCTGCCAGCATTCTGGGGCATGGGATGCTGATGTTAGTTTACTGACATTCAGCATCCCATAATATATATATATATATATATATATATATATATATAAAATATTTGGGAACAAAATAGGCGGCACTTTGCAGTCTTGAAATTATTGACTATTCGTAGTACTTTATTCACCTACGTTTTGGGGTCCAGCCCTGTCATCAGGGACAAGCGTGCAACATATAACAATACCATTCCAACTAAATATCTAAAAAATAAATTATATATATATATATATATATATATATATATATATTTCGGAAAAGCAGCACTCACCTAAAAATACATATACTTCCCTGGTGCCCTCCTGGGTGTCCTCTAGCATGAGGTCCAATCTAAATATGCATGAAGGCGGCACACCGGTGTAAATATGACTCGGAATCAGGATACATTTGAATTCCAAATGTTGATCCTATCTCCTACTGCCCATGGAGTCTTATTTACCCATGTGCCGCATATATATATATATATATATATATATATATAGATAATATATACATATATATATACATATATATATATATATATATACACATATATATACATATACACACACACACACACACACCACTTTGGGAGCCATGATATAGATTTTTTGTATTATGTATTATCCAGGTCCATATATTTACCCAAATCACCTATATGCGGCTGTTGCTACACATTGCAATATGTAATCGTATCACTTTGGTGTATTAATAAGCACAGGCAGGGACAGGGGCTCTGTAAAGGAGCCCATCCCTGTGATGTGCTCAGCAAGCTGCCGGGGGCATGTCTAGCATGCGCGCCCAGCATTACCGTACATGTACAGTCATCACTTCTGGGGAGGGTACCATGGGGAACCCTCAGATGGCTGAGATTGCGGTGAGTAGCCAATAAGCTACACTGGACTATAGCCATTTTCACTTAGTGGTAGCCAATATTGGGAATTCCCTATATTAGTTTGCGTTGAGTGCCAATATGTGGTGCTAGACAAGCCCAGTAGGTGATGTTAGCGACACACAATAGGCGGGGATAGACACGCCCGTCCAATCGTGCACCCCCTAAGAAAATGTGCTGCGCACGCCTATGATGATATATGATTGAAACAAATGCAGCATCTGAAATCTCATTAGTATACTGCGTCAATTTAAATCATTATACTCCCCCTAATCAGATTCCTCTCATGATGGATGTTTGAAGGACTTTAGTTGCTGGTATAAGCATGCCTTCTGTCCTTACAAAGCATGGTCAGGTCCACCTACGTGCACAGATGAAGCCATCCTTGCTGAAACTATTTTTGACCCGCATAAACTTAAGTTGGAGCATGACATTGGTCCACTGGAGGATGACCAATGGCTCGAGGTGTTGTGCTCCCTTAAGTACACTACCCCGTGTATCAAGTATCAACAAGTCTTCTTTTTTATCCTTCATAGATCATGTAGAACCCCAGTCTCTCTATGTAAAGCGTGTTTGAGACCTAGCGCAATTTGTCCACGATGTGGTGCCCCTGAAGCCGATTTCTGGCACTTACTATGGTTATGCCCAATGGTGTATGCTTTTTGGGGGGCAGTTTGGACAGATATACTCCTCACTGAACCGGCGTTATCCCCCATCTCTCCTAAACTGTGTATATTTGCTCTAGACTTAGCGTAAACCTACTCCCCAGCAATACATAAATATGTTCTCTGCCTGACTACCTTGGGAAAAGTACATCCCCAGCTGTTTCTCTAACATACCCAGTATTTATTTGAACTATCTATTCATGGTTCAGACTAATTCGTTATCTCTTGCCAAGATTATGTGGCACATATACTACTAATGTCCAGGTAGTATACAATACCAAGGAGAATCTAGCAAAAATATGAGGCAACCATTGGCCTACGCTTAATAACTTGGCCTAGGGCAAGGACTAACCTGAGCCTGGGTGCATGGGATTGTCCTAATATGTACTACGCACAATTATCCCGTACGAATGCACGAATATTCCAGGGTGCGGGATAACCAAAATAATTACAATCAAACCCAGAGCGGCTAGTTGCTAAGCAACCGGACGCATGTGTCACAGTCAGACACTATGCGACTGTTTCTGGCCGGCTATTCTAGGCGACGGTTTACACATTGTCGCTATCACCACCAGTGGATAGGCTGCTGCACCTAGGATATAGAGTGCAGCTGCCCGTACCGGCCTATCATTTCGCACCTCACTCTAAAATAATAACCCCAGATACAATCTATGAATTAACTACTCCTTTACTCCCGGGCTACCTTTTGAGATGAGGGTGCTTAGTAACCGGACATATGACACTGAATACCGGACATATGACACTGAATACAGCGGAGATATTGAGATCAACTCCGGTAATAATATGATTATGTTTGGCTGGATACACTCACTGATTAGCCTAATTAGAATTATCACCCAGATCAACTGCAATATGATTATGTTTGGCTGGATACATTCACTGATTAGCCTAATTAGAATTATCACCCAGATCAACTGCAAATGTAGTTAACGAACCCGCTGGACGGGTAGATCGGGGTACCTAACAATGAAATGGAAGGTGCGGACCTGCCCCCAATACACAAGGTAACATATGGCGTTCAGTTGCTTAGCAACATGACGCATAGGTCCCAGCCGGACATGACGTGCCGCCTTTGCCTGGATAGTCAGGGTAACGGCACGGACTTTATACAAGTCACGTTTGCTAAAAGGTGACAGATCGGCGGCGGTGGGGAGATCAAGTGTAACTGCCCGCACATGCTAGTATATCATAGCTAATCTGGGACAGTAATCATTTCTCTTCCCCAGGGCCGCTGTACGGCGACCAGGGTTGCCTAGCAACCAGATACATTGCGTCACTTCCGCTGATCACAGCGGAGTTTCGTAAATCAATTCAAGTAATTAATTAGACAACAGTGATTGGCTGTTTGTTACCTAACTGGTAATTAAACCTGGCTCATCACCCAGATGAGTAGCATTGGAAGTGAACAAGCCCGCAGGATGGGTGAAACACGTTTTCCATCTTGGACCAGGGACACTAGGAGTATCACTCAGATCCTGCCAACCCCAGACTGACCCAGGGACCTGGGCAGGGACCGGTATTTTTTTATTTACCAGACATGGCACACCAATTGTAGTAATATTGGTATATGTAATATCTTGCATGGAACAGTATTATTTAACTGCACAGGGCATTTCAAATTGAAATCCCTATGAAACCGACAGGTTTCAGGGACACTGATATTTTCTGGACATACCCTCTTTCAGTGGCTGTCCATTATAATACAAACAGCCCAGCATTGTGATTCAATTGTTTTTCTGTCTGCATGTGGGAACAGCTGGTGCAATTGAGCACTTACCATTGTCTGTGTGCTTCTGTAATAGATTTGTATTGAGGGCAGAATGTCAGAATACTGAATCTCCACACACTCCATGGAATGGTTTCCCAGTATATAACAGTATTGTGAATTACTAGAGTGTGCATCCAAATATAAAATCTGACTGTAGTGTCAGTGCAAAAACTCAGGTTGATACCAGATATTGGTGGTCATTCCGAGTTGTTCGCTCGGTAAATTTTTTCGCATCGCAGCGATTTTCTGCTTAGTGCGCATGCGCAATGTCTGCAGTGCGACTGCGCCAAGTAAATTTGCTATGCAGTTAGGTATTTTACTCACGTTTTTTTCTTCGTTCTGGTGATCGTAGTGTGATTGACAGGAAGTGGGTGTTTCTGGGCGGAAACTGTCCGTTTTATGGGTGTGTGCGAAAAAACGCTACAGTTTCTGGGAAAAACGCGGGAGTGGCTGGAGAAACAGAGGAGTGTCTGGGCGAACGCTGGGTGTGTTTATGACGTCAAACCAGGAACGACAAGTACTGAACTGATCGCAGATGCAGAGTAAGTCTCGAGCTACTCAGAAACTGCACAGAGATGTCTTTTCGCTATATTGCGAATCTTTCGTTCGCAATTTTAAGAAGCTAAGATTCACTCCCAGTAGGCGGCGGCTTAGCGTGTGTAAAGCTGCTAAAAGCAGCTTGCGAGCGAACAACTCGGAATGAGGGCCATAGTTCTATTTGATTTTCTGTAATCTCCTATCATTTTCTTATATCTGCAGACTCTCATCTATGATTCACAGGTAAACCCTGTGCCTAACATAGACAGCAGATCCGCAACCTGTTTCTGTTTCTTTACTAAATCTTTGCAAGGTGCACTCTCATTGGTGAGTAGCCCAATTTGTGTCTAACAATTACTATCATACCCCACCGACAGAGCCCGATCTCGTCCGATCTTGGAAGCAAAACAGTGGTGGGCTGGGTCAGTATCTGTGAGGGTGGGCTGGGTCAGTATCTGTGAGGGGGATACCTGGTGTTGTAATTTGTGACCCATCTCGACCATACACCAACCTGCTGTTGGTGTATGGTCGAGAATGGAAAGGAAAAGAAAAGAGAAAATGTGGTGATCCTGCTGATCACCACATTTTCTATTTTCTTTTCCTTTCCATTCTTCTTCTCTCTTTCTCCTCCTCTTCCTCTGTCCATCTTCTCCCCCCCCCCCCCCCCCTTCCTCTTTCCCTCTGTCTTATAATTTAATCTCCTTTTTTCTTGGTTCTCTACCCTCATATCTAGGGTTAAATCTTCAAAGCTCAATACACACAACTACGAGGCACTATAGAAGGCACCTCCCCATGCACACGTAATTTATTAGGATCCATACTCCTGATAATATTAGTCCAGTCAACCATGACCCAATGAGGTCTTATTAAAACAAGCTTTACTGGTGCTGGTTGGATAGCATTTGGGTGTAGAACCATAGTGTCTACATCTCCCTACAACTCTATGAGGATAGACTAACCAGAACATTTCCAATTTTTTATTCTTTATTCTTTATATTTATTCAAATTTTGTTGTCTATATTAAACTTTATTGTTGTCTACATTCTATCCCAAAGAGATATATGTGGAATTGTGTGTGTGTGTGTGTGTGTGTGTGTGTGTGTGTGTGTGTGTGTGTGTGTGTGTGTGTGTGTGTATATATATATATATATATATATATATATATATATATATAAATTACTATCAATTAACTGTGGTGGAATATGAGAGTGTGGATTCATCTTAAAATGATTAGCTAATAAAAGTTAAGTTTTAATAATTAGTCATATATCCAAATAAATACAGGAGTGCACCCACACAAGAATCTTCTGTAAGCCATTTTCTCTGAAAAGTGATTATAGCAAACCGAACCCCCCCCGAACTTCACGCTTTTTACACGGGTCCGAGGCAGACTTGGATCTTCCCGCCTTGCTCGGCTAACCCGAGCGCGCCCGAACGTCATCATCCCACTGTCGGATTCTCGCGAGGCTCGTATTCTATCGCGAGACTCGGATTCTATATAAGGAGCCGCGCGTCGCCGCCATTTTCACACGTGCATTGAGATTGATAGGGAGAGGACGTGGCTGGCGTCCTCTCCGTTTAGAATAGAAATAGATAGTGAGAGTGAGACACTTGATTTACTGGAGCTTAGGAGTACTCAGAGAGTGCAGAGTTTACTAGTGACTGACCAGTGACCACCAGTGCAGTTTTATTATTATTTAATATAATCCGTTCTCTGCCTGAAAAAAAACGATACACAGTGACACAGTATACCATATCTGTGCTCAGCCTCAGTGTGCTGCATCATCTATGTATATCTGACTGTGCTGAGTGCTCACTGCTCACACAGCTTAATTGTGGGGGAGACTGGGGAGCAGTTATAGCAGGAGTACATATATTTAACAGTGCACACTTTTGCTGCCAGAGTGCCACTGCCAGTGTGACTGACCAGTGACCAGTGACCACCAGTATATTGTGATTGTCTGCCTGAAAAAGTTAAACACTCGTCGTGTGGTGTTTTTATTCTATAAACGCATTCTGCTGACAGTGTCCAGCAGGTCCGTCATTATATAATATATACCTGTCCGGCTGCAGTAGTGATATATATATATTTTTTATATCATTATCATCCAGTCTATATTAGCAGCAGACGCAGTATGGTAGTCCACGGCTGTAGCTACCTCTGTGTCGGCAGTCGCTCGTCCATCCATAATTGTATACCACCTACCTGTAGTGTTTTTTTTTTCTATCTTCTTGATACTAGTAGCTTACTTTAGGAGTCTGCAGCGCTGACAGTGTCCAGCAGGTCCGTCATTATATAATATATACCTGTCCTGCAGTAGTGATATATATATATTTTTTATATCATTATCATCCAGTCTATACTAGCAGCAGATGCAGTACGGTAGTCCACGGCTGTAGCTACCTCTGTGTCGGCAGTCGCTCGTCCATCCATTAGTATACTAGTATCCATCCATCTCCATTGTTTACCTGAGGTGCCTTTTAGTTGTGCCTATTAAAATATGGAGAACAAAAATGTTGAGGTTCCAAAAATAGGGAAAGATCAAGATCGACTTCCACCTCGTGCTGAAGCTGCTGCCACTAGTCATTAGTGATGAGCGGGTTCGGTTTCTCGGAAACCGAACCCCCCCGAACTTCACGCTTTTTACACGGGTCCGAGGCAGACTCGGATCTTCCCGCCTTGCTCGGCTAACCCGAGCGCGCCCGAACGTCATCATCCCGCTGTCGGATTCTCGCGAGGCTCGTATTCTATCGCGAGACTCGGATTCTATATAAGGAGCCGCGAGTCGCCGCCATTTTCACACGTGCATTGAGATTGATAGGGAGAGGACGTGGCTGGCGTCCTCTCCGTTTAGAGTAGACTAGAGAGTAGTAGAGAGTAGAGACACTTGATTTACTAATTTTGGGGAGCATATTAGGACGGAGTACTACTTGCTGATAGTGTGACCAGTGACCACCAGTTAAATTAATCCGTTCTCTGCCTGAAAAAAACCGATACACAGTGTGACACAGTCACATACCATATCTGTGCTCAGCCTCAGTGTGCCCTCAGTGTGCTGCATCATCTATGTAATACTGTATATCTGACTGTGCTGAGTGCTCACTGCTCACACAGCTTAATTGTGGGGGAGACTGGGGAGCAGTTATAGCAGGAGTACATATTTTAACAGTGCACACTTTTGCTGCCAGAGTGCCACTGCCAGTGTCAGTGTGACTGACCAGTGACCACTGACCACCAGTATATTGTGATTGTCTGCCTGAAAAAGTTAAACACTCGTCGTGTGGTGTTTTTATTCTATAAACGCATTCTGCTGACAGTGTCAAGCAGGTCCGTCATTATATAATATATACCTGTCCGGCTGCAGTAGTGATATATATATATTTTTTATATCATTATCATCCAGTCTATATTAGCACTGCAGCAGACGCAGTACGGTAGTCCACGGCTGTAGCTACCTCTGTGTCGGCAGTCGCTCGTCCATCCATAATTGTATACCACCTACCCGTGGTGGTTTTTTTTTTTCTATCTTCTTGATACTAGTAGCTTACTTTAGGAGTCTGCAGTGCTGAGCTGACAGTGTCCAGCAGGTCCGTCATTATATAATATATACCTGTCCGGCTGCAGTAGTGATATATATATATATATTTTTTATATCATTATCATCCAGTCTATATTAGCAGCAGACGCAGTACGGTAGTCCACGGCTGTAGCTACCTTTGTGTCGGCAGTCGCTCGTCCATCCATAATTGTATACCACCTACCCGTGGTGTTTTTTTTTCTTCTATCTTCTTGATACTAGTAGCTTACTTTAGGAGTCTGCAGTGCTGAGCTGACAGTGTCCAGCAGGTCCGTCATTATATAATATATACCTGTCCGGCTACAGTAGTGATATATATATATATTTATTTTATATCTCATTATCATCCAGTCTATATTAGCAGCAGACGCAGTACGGTAGTCCACGGCTGTAGCTACCTCTGTGTCGGCAGTCGCTCGTCCATCCATAATTGTATACCACCTACCTGTGGTGTTTTTTTTTTTCTATCTTCTTGATACTAGTAGCTTACTTTAGGAGTCTGCAGTGCTAACAGTGTCCAGCAGGTCCGTCATTATATAATATATACCTGTCCGGCTGCAGTAGTGATATATATATATATATTTTATATCATTATCATCCAGTCTATATTAGCAGCAGACGCAGTACGGTAGTCAACGGCTGTAGCTACCTCTGTGTCGGCAGTCGCTCGTCCATCCATAATTGTATACCACCTACCTGTGGTGTTTTTTTTTTCTATCTTCTTGATACTAGGAGCTTACTTTAGGAGTCTGCAGTGCTAACAGTGTCCAGCAGGTCCGTCATTATATAATATATACCTGTCCGGCTGCAGTAGTGATATATATATTTTTTTTTTATATCATTATCATCCAGTCTATATTAGCAGCAGACGCAGTACGGTAGTCCACGGCTGTAGCTACCTCTGTGTCGGCAGTCGCTCGTCCATCCATAAGTATACTAGTATCCATCCATCTCCATTGTTTACCTGAGGTGCCTTTTAGTTGTGCCTATTAAAATATGGAGAACAAAAATGTTGAGGTTCCAAAAATAGGGAAAGATCAAGATCGACTTCCACCTCGTGCTGAAGCTGCTGCCACTAGTCATTAGTGATGAGCGGGATCGGTTTCTCGGAAACCGAATCCCCCCGAACTTCACGCTTTTTACACGGGTCCGAGGCAGACTCGGATCTTCCCGCCTTGCTCGGCTAACCCGAGCGCGCCCGAACGTCATCATCCCGCTGTCGGATTCTCGCGAGGCTCGTATTCTATCGCGAGACTCGGATTCTATATAAGGAGCCGCGCGTCGCCGCCATTTTCACACGTGCATTGAGATTGATAGGGAGAGGACGTGGCTGGCGTCCTCTCCGTTTAGAGTAGACTAGAGAGTAGTAGAGAGTAGAGACACTTGATTTACTAATTTTGGGGAGCATATTAGGACGGAGTACTACTTGCTGATAGTGTGACCAGTGACCACCAGTTTAATTAATCCGTTCTCTGCCTGAAAAAAAACGATACACAGTGTGACACAGTCACATACCATATCTGTGCTCAGCCTCAGTGTGCCCTCAGTGTGCTGCATCATCTATGTAATACTGTATATCTGACTGTGCTGAGTGCTCACTGCTCACACAGCTTAATTGTGGGGGAGACTGGGGAGCAGTTATAGCAGGAGTACATATTTTAACAGTGCACACTTTTGCTGCCAGAGTGCCACTGCCAGTGCCAGTGTGACTGACCAGTGACCACTGACCACCAGTATATTGTGATTGTCTGCCTGAAAAAGTTAAACACTCGTCGTGTGGTGTTTTTATTCTATAAACGCATTCTGCTGACAGTGTCAAGCAGGTCCGTCATTATATAATATATACCTGTCCGGCTGCAGTAGTGATATATATATATTTTTTATATCATTATCATCCAGTCTATATTAGCACTGCAGCAGACGCAGTACGGTAGTCCACGGCTGTAGCTACCTCTGTGTCGGCAGTCGCTCGTCCATCCATAATTGTATACCACCTACCCGTGGTGTTTTTTTTTTTTTCTATCTTCTTGATACTAGTAGCTTACTTTAGGAGTCTGCAGTGCTGAGCTGACAGTGTCCAGCAGGTCCGTCATTATATAATATATACCTGTCCGGCTGCAGTAGTGATATATATATATATATTTTATATCATTATCATCCAGTCTATATTAGCAGCAGACGCAGTACTGTAGTCCACGGCTGTAGCTACCTTTGTGTCGGCAGTCGCTCGTCCATCCATAATTGTATACCACCTACCCGTGGTGTTTTTTTCTTCTTCTATCTTCTTAATACTAGTAGCTTACTTTAGGAGTCTGCAGTGCTGAGCTGACAGTGTCCAGCAGGTCCGTCATTATATAATATATACCTGTCCGGCTACAGTAGTGATATATATATATATTTATTTTATATCTCATTATCATCCAGTCTATATTAGCAGCAGACGCAGTACGGTAGTCCACGGCTGTAGCTACCTCTGTGTCGGCAGTCGCTCGTCCATCCATAATTGTATACCACCTACCTGTGGTGTTTTTTTTTCTATCTTCTTGATACTAGTAGCTTACTTTAGGAGTCTGCAGTGCTAACAGTGTCCAGCAGGTCCGTCATTATATAATATATACCTGTCCGGCTGCAGTAGTGATATATATATATATATATATATTTTATATCATTATCATCCAGTCTATATTAGCAGCAGACGCAGTACGGTAGTCCACGGCTGTAGCTACCTCTGTGTCGGCAGTCGCTCGTCCATCCATAATTGTATACCACCTACCTGTGGTGTTTTTTTTTTCTTTCTATCTTCTTGATACTACTAGTAGCTTACTTTAGGAGTCTGCAGTGCTGAGCTGACAGTGTCCAGCAGGTCCGTCATTATATAATATATACCTGTCCGGCTGCAGTAGTGATATATATATATTTTTTTATATCATTATCATCCAGTCTATATTAGCAGCAGACGCAGTACGGTAGTCCACGGCTGTAGCTACCTCTGTGTCGGCAGTCGCTCGTCCATCCATAATTGTATACCACCTACCCGTGGTGTTTTTTTTTTCTTCTATCTTCTTGATACTAGTAGCTTACTTTAGGAGTCTGCAGTGCTGAGCTGACAGTGTCCAGCAGGTCCGTCATTATATAATATATACCTGTCCGCTGCAGTAGTGATATATATATATATATATATATATATTTTATATCATTATCATCCAGTCTATATTAGCAGCAGACGCAGTACGGTAGTCCACGGCTGTAGCTACCTCTGTGTCGGCAGTCGCTCGTCCATCCATAATTGTATACCACCTACCTGTGGTGTTTTGTTTTTTTTCTATCTTCTTGATACTACTAGTAGCTTACTTTAGGAGTCTGCAGTGCTGAGCTGACAGTGTCCAGCAGGTCCGTCATTATATAATATATACCTGTCCGGCTGCAGTAGTGATATATATATATATATTTTATATCATTATCATCCAGTCTATATTAGCAGCAGACGCAGTATGGTAGTCCACGGCTGTAGCTACCTCTGTGTCTGCAGTCGCTCGTCCATCCATAATTGTATACCACCTACCCGTGGTGTTTTTTTTTTTTTCTATCTTCTTGATACTAGTAGCTTACTTTAGGAGTCTGCAGTGCTGAGCTGACAGTGTCCAGCAGGTCCGTCATTATATAATATATACCTGTCCGGCTGCAGTAGTGATATATATATATATTTTATATCTCATTATCATCCAGTCTATATTAGCAGCAGACGCAGTATGGTAGTCCACGGCTGTAGCTACCTCTGTGTCGGCAGTCGCTAGTCCATCCATAATTGTATACCACCTACCTGTGGTGTTTTTTTTTCTTTCTATCTTCTTGATACTACTAGTAGCTTACTTTAGGAGTCTGCAGTGCTGAGCTGACAGTGTCCAGCAGGTCCGTCATTATATAATATATACCTGTCCGGCTGCAGTAGTGATATATATATATTTTTTAATATCATTATCATCCAGTCTATATTAGCAGCAGACGCAGTACGGTAGTCCACGGCTGTAGCTACCTCTGTGTCGGCAGTCGCTCGTCCATCCATAATTGTATACCACCTACCTGTGGTGTTTTTTTTTTTTTCTATCTTCTTGATACTACTAGTAGCTTACTTTAGGAGTCTGCAGTGCTGAGCTGACAGTGTCCAGCAGGTCCGTCATTATATAATATATACCTGTCCGGCTGCAGTAGTGATATATATATATATTTTTTATATCATTATCATCCAGTCTATATTAGCAGCAGACGCAGTACGGTAGTCCACGGCTGTAGCTTCCTCTGTGTCGGCAGTCACTCGTCCATCCATAAGTATACTAGTATCCATCCATCTCCATTGTTTACCTGAGGTGCCTTTTAGTTGTGCCTATTAAAATATGGAGAACAAAAATGTTGAGGTTCCAAAAATAGGGAAAGATCAAGATCGACTTCCACCTCGTGCTGAAGCTGCTGCCACTAGTCATGGCCGAGACGATGAAATGCCAGCAACGTCGTCTTCCAAGGCCGATGCCCAATGTCATAGTACAGAGCATGTAAAATCCAAAACACCAAATATCAGTAAAAAAAAGGACTCAAAAATCTAAAATAAAATTGTCGGAGGAGAAGCGTAAACTTGCCAATATGCCATTTACCACACGGAGTGGCAAGGAACGGCTGAGGCCCTGGCCTATGTTCATGGCTAGTGGTTCAGCTTCACATGAGGATGGAAGCACTCAGCCTCTCGCTAGAAAAATGAAAAGACTCAAGCTGGCAAAAGCACAGCAAAGAACTGTGCGTTCTTCGAAATCACAAATCCACAAGGAGAGTCCAATTGTGTCGTTTGCGATGCCTGACCTTCCCAACACTGGACGTGAAGAGCATGCGCCTTCCACCATTTGCACGCCCCCTGCAAGTGCTGGAAGGAGCACCCGCAGTCCAGTTCCTGATAGTCAGATTGAAGATGTCAGTGTTGAAGTACACCAGGATGAGGAGGATATGGGTGTTGCTGGCGCTGGGGAGGAAATTGACCAGGAGGATTCTGATGGTGAGGTGGTTTGTTTAAGTCAGGCACCCGGGGAGACACCTGTTGTCCGTGGGAGGAATAGGGCCATTGACATGCCTGGTGAAAATACCAAAAAAATCAGCTCTTCGGTGTGGAAGTATTTCAACAGAAATGCGGACAACATTTGTCAAGCCGTGTGTTGCCTTTGTCAAGCAGTAATAAGTAGGGGTAAGGACATTAACCACCTCGGAACATCCTCCCTTATACGTCACCTGCAGCGCATTCATCATAAGTCAGTGACAAGTTCAAAAACTTTGGGCGACAGCGGAAGCAGTCCACTGACCAGTAAATCCCTTCCTCTTGTAACCAAGCTCACGCAAACCACCCCACCAACTCCCTCAGTGTCAATTTCCTCCTTCCCCAGGAATGCCAATAGTCCTGCAGGCCATGTCACTGGCAATTCTGACGAGTCCTCTCCTGCCTGGGATTCCTCCGATGCATCCTTGCGTGTAACGCCTACTGCTGCTGGCGCTGCTGTTGTTGCTGCTTGGAGTCGATGGTCATCCCAGAGGGGAAGTCGTACTCGTAAGACCACTTTTACTACTTCCACCAAGCAATTGACTGTCCAACAATCCTTTGCGAGGAAGATGAAATACTACAGCAGTCATCCTGCTGCAATGCGGATAACTGAGGCCTTGGCATCCTGGGCGGTGAGAAACGTGGTTCCGGTATCCATCATTACTGCAGAGGCAACTAGAGACTTGTTGGAGGTACTGTGTCCCCGGTACCAAATACCATCTAGGTTCCATTTCTCTAGGCAGGCGATACCGAAAATGTACACAGACCTCAGAAAAAGACTCACCAGTGTCCTAAAAAATGCAGTTGTACCCAATGTCCACTTAACCACGGACATGTGGACAAGTGGAGCAGGGCAGGCTCAGGACTATATGACTGTGACAGCCCACTGGGTAGATGTATGGACTCCCGCCGCAAGAACAGCAGCGGCGGCACCAGTAGCAGCATCTCGCAAACGCCAACTCTTTCCTAGGCAGGCTACGCTTTGTATCACCGCTTTCCAGAATACGCACACAGCTAAAAACCTCCTACGGCAACTGAGGAAGATCATCGCAGAACGGCTTTCCCCAATTGGACTCTCCTGTGGATTTGTGGCATCGGACAACGCCAGCAATATTGTGTGTGCATTAAATCATGGCAAATTCCAGCACGTCCCATGTTTTGCACATACCTTGAATTTGGTGGTGCAGAATTATTTAAAAAACGAGAGGGGCGTGCAAGAGATGCTGTCGGTGGCCAAAAGAATTGAGGGACACTTTCGGCGTACAGGCACCACGTACAGAAGACTGGAGCACCACCAAAAACGCCTGAACCTGCCCTGCCATCATCTGAAGCAAGAAGAAGTAACGAGGTGGAATTCAACCCTCTATATGCTTCAAAGGTTGGAGGAGCAGCAAAAGGCCATTCAAGCCTATACAACTGAGCACGATATAGGAGGTGGAATGCACCTGTCTCAAGCGCAGTGGAGAATGATTTCAACGTTGTGCAAGGTTCTGCAACCTTTTGAACTTGCCACACGTGAAGTCAGTTCAGACACTGCCAGCCTGAGTCAGGTCATTCCCCTCATCAGGCTTTTGCAGAAGAAGCTGGAGACATTGAAGGAGGAGCTAACACAGAGCGATTCCGCTAGGCATGTGGGACTTGTGGATGGAGCCCTTAATTCGCTTAACAAGGATTCACGGGTGGTCAATCTGTTGAAATCAGAGCACTACATTTTGGCCACCGTGCTCGATCCTAGATTTAAAACCTACGTTGTATCTCTCTTTCCGGCAGACACAAGTCTGCAGGGGTTCAAAGAACTGCTGGTGAGAAAATTGTCAAGTCAAGCGGAACGCGACCTGTCAACATCTCCTCCTTCACATTCTCCCGCAACTGGGGGTGCGAGGAAAAGGCTCAGAATTCCGAGCCCACCCGCTGGCGGTGATGCAGGGCAGTCTGGAGCGACTGCTGATGCTGACATCTGGTCCGGACTGAAGGACCTGACAACGATTAAGGACATGTCGTCTACTGTCACTGCATATGATTCTCTCCCCATTGAAAGAATGGTGGAGGATTATATGAGTGACCGCATCCAAGTAGGCACGTCAGACAGTCCGTACTTATACTGGCAGGAAAAAGAGGCAATTTGGAGGCCCTTGCACAAACTGGCTTTATTCTACCTAAGTTGCCCTCCCACAAGTGTGTACTCCGAAAGAGTGTTTAGTGCCGCCGCTCACCTTGTCAGCAATCGGCGTACGAGGTTACATCCAGAAAATGTGGAGAAGATGATGTTCATTAAAATTAATTATAATCAATTCCTCCGTGGAGACATTGACCAGCAGCAATTGCCTCCACAAAGTACACAGGGAGCTGAGATGGTGGATTCCAGTGGGGACGAATTGATAATCTGTGAGGAGGGGGATGTACACGGTGATATATCGGAGGATGATGATGAGGTGGACATCTTGCCTCTGTAGAGCCGTGCAAGGAGAGATTAATTGCTTCTTTTTTGGTGGGGGTCCAAACCAACCCGTCATTTCAGTCACAGTCGTGTGGCAGACCCTTTCACTGAAATGATGGGTTGGTTAAAGTGTGCATGTCCTGTTTATACAACATAAGGGTGGGTGGGAGGGCCCAAGGACAATTCCATCTTGCACCTCTTTTTTCTTTCATTTTTCTTTGCATCGTGTTGTTTGGGGAGTAGTTTTTGGAAGGGCCATCCTGCGTGACACTGCAGTGCCACTCCTAGATGGGCCAGGTGTTTGTGTCGGCCACTTGGGTCGCTTATCTTAGTCACACAGCTACCTCATTGTGCCTCTTTTTTTCTTTGCGTCATGTGCTGTTTGGGGGGTGTTTTTTTGGAAGGGCCATCCTGCCTGACACTGCAGTGCCACTCCTAGATGGGCCAGGTGTTTGTGTCGGCCACTTGGGTCTCTTATCTTAGTCACACAGCTACTTCATTGCACCTCTTTTTTTCTTTGCGTCATGTGCTGTTTGGGGGGTGTTTTTTGGAAGGGCCATCCTGCGTGACACTGCAGTGCCACTCCTAGATGGGCCAGGTGTTTGTGTCGGCCACTAGGGTCGCTTATCTTAGTCACACAGCTACCTCATTGCGCCTCTTTTTTTTCTTCTTTGAGTCATGTGCTGTTTGGGGAGAAGTTTTTTGAAGGGCCATCCTGCGTGACACTGCAGTGCCACTCCTAGATGGGCCAGGTGTTTGTGTCGGCCACTTGGGTCGCTGAGCTTAGTCATCCAGCGACCTCGGTGCAAATTTTAGGACTAAAAATAATATTGTGAGGTGTGAGGTATTCAGAATAGACTGAAAATGAGTGGAAATTATGGTTATTGAGGTTAATAATACTTTGGGATCAAAATGACCCCCAAATTCTATGATTTAAGCTGCTTTTTAGGGTTTTTTGAAAAAAACACCCGAATCCAAAACACACCCGAATCCGACAAAAAAAATTCGGTGAGGTTTTGCCAAAACGCGTTCGAACCCAAAACACGGCCGCGGAACCGAACCCAAAACCAAAACACAAAACCCGAAAAATTTCCGGTGCTCATCACTAGCCTCCAGTGTCCCACCAGCCCTAGCCCACCAGTGTCCCTCTAGTCCTAGACCCACAATGGCCCTCCAGCACTAAAGGGGTCTGCAGCAGATATTGGAGATATATGCTGCTGACCCCCTTTTTTCATGCAAAAGTAGCCACCATAGATTATGCAAAGGTTATCTAATGGGGCATATATATAGTTTCTGATGAGCAGCGCTCAACCTGTTGTGGAAGGAGTGTGACACTCTTAAGGTCGTAGTTTGCTGACAAATGAAGGTAACTGAGGAATGTTATGTTTGCCAGCAAATGAGGGTATTTTAGAGATGTTTTATAAATATGTCACTTGTTGAAAAACGAAAATAGTCAGAGATGTTAAAATAGATACTTTACTCAATTGATTAAAAGTTTATACAAGTTCTCAACTTGGCAAATATGTACTAATTGATAAATAACAATAACTCTTGTGGATACAAAGCGCTTTGGGAGTGAACCTGTATGTGATTGTATAACTGGGATGAGTGAGTGATAAAAGAAAATGTGGGAAATGAAAAGAGGAAAGAATGGGCAAGAAGAGGGGTGAATGATAGTTTCGGACATTGGTATCTAGTGATGAGCACCGGAAATTTTTCGGGTTTTGTGTTTTGGTTTTGGGTTCGGTTCCGCGGCCGTGTTTTGGGTTCGAACGCGTTTTGGCAAAACCTCACCGAATTTTTTTTGTCGGATTCGGGTGTGTTTTGGATTCGGGTGTTTTTTTCAAAAAACCCTAAAAAACAGCTTAAATCATAGAATTTGGGGGTCATTTTGATCCCAAAGTATTATTAACCTCAATAACCATAATTTCCACTCATTTTCAGTCTATTCTGAACACCTCACAATATTATTTTTAGTCCTAAAATTTGCACCGAGGTCGCTGGATGGCTAAGCTAAGCGACCCAAGTGGCCGACACAAACACCTGGCCCATCTAGGAGTGGCACTGCAGTGTCACGCAGGATGGCCCTTCCAAAAAACACTCCCCAAACAGCACATGACGCAAAGAAAAAAAGAGGCGCAATGAGGTAGCTGTGTGAGTAAGCTAAGCGACCCTAGTGGCCGACACAAACACCTGGCCCATCTAGGAGTGGCACTGCAGTGTCACGCAGGATGGCCCTTCCAAAAAACACTCCCCAAACAGCACATGACGCAAAGAAAAAAAGAGGCGCAATGAGGTAGCTGTGTGAGTAAGCTAAGCGACCCTAGTGGCCGACACAAACACCTGGCCCATCTAGGAGTGGCACTGCAGTGTCATGCAGGATGGCCCTTCCAAAAAACACTCCCCAAACAGCACATGACGCAAAGAAAAAAAGAGGCGCAATGAGGTAGCTGTGTGAGTAAGCTAAGCGACCCTAGTGGCCGACACAAACACCTGGCCCATCTAGGAGTGGCACTGCAGTGTCATGCAGGATGGCCCTTCCAAAAAACACTCCCCAAACAGCACATGACGCAAAGAAAAAAAGAGGCGCAATGAGGTAGCTGTGTGAGTAAGCTAAGCGACCCTAGTGGCCGACACAAACACCTGGCCCATCTAGGAGTGGCACTGCAGTGTCACGCAGGATGGCCCTTCCAAAAAACACTCCCCAAACAGCACATGACGCAAAGAAAAAAAGAGGCACAATGAGGTAGCTGTGTGAGTAAGCTAAGCGACCCTAGTGGCCGACACAAACACCTGGCCCATCTAGGAGTGGCACTGCAGTGTCACACAGGATGGCCCTTCCAAACCCCCCCCCCCCCAAACAGCACATGACGCAAAGAAAAATGAAAGAAAAAAGAGGTGCAAGATGGAATTGTCCTTGGGCCCTCCCACCCACCCTTATGTTGTATAAACAGGACATGCACACTTTAACCAACCCATCATTTCAGTGACAGGGTCTGCCACACGACTGTGACTGAAATGACGGGTTGGTTTGGACCCCCACCAAAAAAGAAGCAATTAATCTCTCCTTGCACAAACTGGCTCTACAGAGGCAAGATGTCCACCTCATCATCATCCTCCGATATATCACCGTGTACATCCCCCTCCTCACAGATTATCAATTCGTCCCCACTGGAATCCACCATCTCAGCTCCCTGTGTACTTTGTGGAGGCAATTGCTGCTGGTCAATGTCTCCACGGAGGAATTGATTATAATTAATTTTAATGAACATCATCTTCTCCACATTTTCTGGATGTAACCTCGTACGCCGATTGCTGACAAGGTGAGCGGCGGCACTAAACACTCTTTCGGAGTACACACTTGTGGGAGGGCAACTTAGGTAGAATAAAGCCAGTTTGTGCAAGGGCCTCCAAATTGCCTCTTTCTCTAACGTCCTAGTGGATGCTGGGACTCCGTCAGGACCATGGGGATAGCGGGCTCCGCAGGAGACAGGGCACATCTAAATAAAGCTTTTAGGATCACATGGTGCGTACTGGCTCCTCCCCCTATGACCCTCCTCCAAGCCTCAGTTAGGTTTTTGTGCCCGTCCGAGAAGGGTGCAATCTAGGTGGCTCTCCTAAAGAGCTGCTTAGACAAAGTTTTTTTAGGTTTAAATCTCAGTGAGTCCTGCTGGCAACAGGATCACTGCATCGAGGGACTTAGGGGAGAGATTTCCAACTCACCTGCGTGCAGGATGGATTGGAGTCTTAGGCTACTGGACACTTAGCTCCAGAGGGAGTCGGAACACAGGTCATCCTGGGGTTCGTCCCGGAGCCGCGCCGCCGACCCCCCTTACAGATGCTGAAGATCGGAGGTCCGGAAGCAGGCGGCAGAAGACTCCTCAGTCTTCATGAAGGTAGCGCACAGCACTGCAGCTGTGCGCCATTGTTGCTACACTTCTCACTGATCAGTCACGGAGGGTGCAGGGCGCTGCTGGGGGCGCCCTGGGCAGCAATATTACATACCTTTAGTGGCGAAAAATACATCACATATAGCCATTAAGGCTATATGTATGTATTTAACCCAGGCCAGTTTTCTTAAAACCCGGGAGAAAAGCCCGCCGAAAAGGGGGTGGAGCTTATTCTCCTCAGCACTCAGCGCCATTTTCCTGCTCAGCTCCGCTGGTGAGGAAGGCTCCCAGGACTCTCCCCTGCACTGCACTACAGAAACAGGGTAACAAAGAGAAGGGGGGCATAATTTGGCGATATTTATATATTAAAAGCGCTTATAACAAAAACAACACCTTTTAGGGTTGTTTATATACATTTATAGCGCTTTTGGTGTGTGCTGGCAAACTCTCCCTCTGTCTCCCCAAAGGGCTAAGAGGGTCCTGTCTTCGATTAGAGCATTCCCTGTGTGGCTGCTGTGTGTCGGTACGTGTGTGTCGACATGTATGAGGACGATGTTGGTGTGGAGGCAGAGCAATTGCCGGTAATGGTGATGTCACCCCCTAGGGAGTCGACACCGGAATGGATGGCTTTAGTTATGGAATTACGTGATAATGTTAGCACATTACAAAAGTCAGTTGACGAAATGAGACGGCCGGAAAACCAGTTAGTACCGGCTCAGGCGTCTCAGACACCGTCAGGGGCTGTAAAACATCCCTTACCTCAGTCAGTCGACACGGGTACCGACACAGATGAATCTAGTGTCGACGGTGAAGAAACAAACGTATTTTCCAATAGGGCCACACGTTATATGATCACGGCAATGAAGGAGGCTTTGCAGATCTCTGATACTGCTGGTACCTCAAAAAGGGGTATTATGTGGGGGGTGAAAAAACTACCTGTAGCTTTTCCAGAATCAGAGGAATTGAATGACGTGTGTGATGAAGCGTGGGTTAACCCAGATAGAAAACTGCTAATTTCCAAGAAGTTATTGGCATTATACCCTTTCCCACCAGAGGTAAGGGCGCGCTGGGAAACACCCCCTAGGGTGGATAAGGCGCTCACACGTTTATCAAAGCAAGTGGCGTTGCCGTCTCCTGATACGGCCGCCCTCAAGGATCCAGCGGATAGGAGGCTGGAAACTACCCTAAAAAGTATATACACTCATACTGGTGTTATACTGCGACCGGCAATAGCCTCAGCCTGGATGTGCAGTGCTGGGGTAGTGTGGTTGGATTCCCTGACTGAAAATATTGATACCCTGGATAGGGACAGTATTTTATTGACTCTAGAGCAATTAAAGGATGCGTTTCTTTATATGCGAGATGCTCAGAGGGATATTTGTACTCTAGCATCAAGAGTAAGTGCGATGTCCATATCTGCCAGAAGAAGTTTATGGACGCGACAGTGGTCAGGTGATGCGGATTCCAAAAGGCATATGGAAGTATTGCCATATAAAGGAGAGGAATTATTTGGGGTCGGTCTTTCGGACCTGGTGGCCACGGCAACTGCCGGCAAATCCACTTTTTTACCTCAGACCCCCTCCCAACAGAAAAAGACACCGTCTTTTCAGCCGCAGTCCTTTCGCTCCTATAAAAACAAGCGAGCAAAAGGACAGTCTTATCTGCCGCGAGGCAGAGGAAAGGGTAAGAGAGGGCAGCAAGCAGCCCCTGCCCAGGACCAGAAGCCCGCCCCGGGTTCTACAAAGCCATCAGCATGACGCTGGGGCTTTACAAGCGGACTCAGGAGCGGTGGGGGGTCGACTCAAGATTTTCAGCAATCAGTGGGCTCGCTCACAGGTGGACCCGTGGATCCTGCAGATAATATCTCAGGGTTACATGTTGGAGTTCGAAAGGTCTCCCCCTCGCCGGTTCCTAAAGTCTGCTTTACCAACGTCTCCCTCAGAAAGGACGACGGTATTGGAAGCCATTCACAAGCTGTATTCTCAGCAGGTGATAGTCAGGGTACCCCTCCTACAACAGGGAAAGGGGTATTATTCCACACTTTTTGTGGTACCGAAGCCGGACGGTTCGGTAAGACCTATTCTAAACCTGAAATCCTTGAACCTGTACATACAGAAATTCAAGTTCAAGATGGAGTCACTCAGAGCAGTGATAGCGAATCTGGAAGAAGGGGACTTCATGGTGTCCCTGGACATAAAAGATGCTTATCTGCATGTCCCAATTTACCCCTCACACCAAGGGTATCTCAGGTTCGTGATACAAGACTGTCATTATCAGTTTCAAACGCTGCCGTTTGGTTTGTCCACGGCACCTCGGGTCTTTACCAAGGTAATGACCGAAATGATGGTTCTTCTACGAAGAAAAGGCGTATTAATTATCCCTTACTTGGACGATCTCCTGATAAGGGCAAAGTCCAGAGAACAGCTGGAAGTCGGTGTAGCACTAACCCAGGTAGTGCTTCAGCAACACGGGTGGATTCTGAATTTTCCAAAATCTCAATTGACCCCGACAACACGTCTGCTGTTCCTGGGAATGATTCTGGACACGGTTCAGAAAAAGGTGTTTCTCCCGGAGGAGAAAGCAAGGGAGTTATCCGAACTTGTCAGGAACCTCCTAAAACCAGGAACTGTGTCAGTACATCAAAAAGATGGTGGCTTCTTACGAAGCAATTCCATTCGGCAGATTCCATGCACGAACATTTCAGTGGGATCTGCTGGACAAATGGTCCGGATCGCATCTGCACATGCATCAGCGGATAACACTGTCACCAAGAACAAGGTTGTCTCTCCTGTGGTGGTTGCAGAGTGCCCATCTGTTAGAGGGCCGCAGATTCGGCATACAGGACAGGGTCCTGGTGACTACGGATGCCAGCCTACGAGGCTGGGGAGCAGTCACACAGGGAAGAAACTTCCAGGGAGTGTGGTCAAACCTGGAGACGTCCCTTCACATAAATATACTGGAGCTAAGAGCGATCTACAATGCTCTAAGCCTGGCAAAACCGCTGCTTCAGGGTCAGCCGGTGTTGATCCAGTCGGACAACATCACGGCAGTCGCCCACGTAAACCGACAAGGCGGCACGAGAAGCAGAAGAGCAATGACAGAAGCTGCAAGGATTCTGCGCTGGGCGGAAAATCATGTCATAGCACTGTCAGCAGTGTTCATCCCGGGAGTGGACAACTGCGAAGCAGACTTCCTCAGCAGACACGACCTTCACCCGGGAGAGTGGGGACTTCATCCAGAAGTTTTCCACATGATTGTGAACCGTTGGGAAAAACCAAAGGTGGACATGATGGCGTCTCGCCTCAACAAAAAATTGGACAGATATTGCGCCAGGTCAAGAGACCCTCAGGCAATAGCTGTGGACGCTCTGGTAACACCGTGGGTGTACCAGTCAGTGTATGTGTTCCCTCCTCTGCCTCTCATACCAAAGGTACTGAGAATTATACGGAAAAGGGGAGTAAGAACAATACTAGTGGCTCCGGACTGGCCAAGAAGAACTTGGTATCCGGAACTTCAAGAGATGCTCACGGAGGATCCGTGGCCTCTACCTCTAAGAAGGGATCTGCTTCAGCAGGGACCTTGTATGTTCCAAGACTTACCGCGTCTGCGTTTGACGGCATGGCGGTTGAACGCCGGATTCTAAAAGAAAAGGGCATTCCAGAGGAAGTTATTCCTACCTTGATTAAGGCTAGAAAGGAAGTGACTGTACAACATTATCACCGCATTTGGCGAAAATATGTTGCGTGGTGTGAGGCCAAGAAGGCCCCAACGGAAGAATTTCAATTGGGTCGATTCTTACATTTCCTGCAAGCAGGATTGTCTATGGGCCTAAAATTGGGGTCCATTAAAGTTCAAATTTCGGCCTTATCAATCTTCTTCCAGAAGGAATTGGCGTCAGTGCCTGAAGTACAAACTTTTGTCAAAGGTGTACTACATATACAACCCCCAATTGTGCCTCCAGTGGCACCGTGGGATTTGAACGTAGTTTTGAATTTTCTCAAATCTCATTGGTTTGAGCCTCTAAAATCGGTAGATTTAAAATACCTTACATGGAAGGTAACCATGCTATTGGCCCTGGCTTCAGCCAGGAGAGTTTCAGAGTTGGCGGCTTTATCGTACAAAAGCCCATGTCTGATTTTCCATTCGGACAGGGCAGAACTGCGGACACGTCCTCATTTTCTCCCTAAGGTGGTTTCGGCTTTTCACTTGAACCAGCCTATTGTGGTGCCTGCGGCTACTAGCGACTTGGAGGACTCCAAGTTACTGGACGTTGTCAGAGCATTAAAAATATATATTTCAAGGACAGCTGAAGTCAGAAAATCTGACTCGTTGTTTATATTGTATGCACCTAACAAGATGGGTGCTCCTGCGTCTAAACAGACGATTGCACGTTGGATCTGTAGCACAATCCAACTTGCACATTCTGTGGCAGGCCTGCCACAGCCTAAATCTGTAAAGGCCCACTCCACAAGGAAAGTGGGCTCATTTTGGGCGGCTGCCCGAGGGGTCTCGGCATTACAACTCTGCCGAGCAGCTACGTGGTCAGGGGAGAACACGTTTGTAAAATTTTACAAATTTGATACTCTGGCTAAGGAGGACCTGGAGTTATCTCATTCGGTGCTGCAGAGTCATCCGCACTCTCCCGCCCGTTTGGGAGCTTTGGTATAATCCCCATGGTCCTGACGGAGTCCCAGCATCCACTAGGACGTTAGAGAAAATAAGAATTTACTTACCGATAATTCTATTTCTCATAGTCCGTAGTGGATGCTGGGCGCCCATCCCAAGTGCGGATTGTCTGCAATGCTTGTACATAGTTATTGTTACAAAAATCGGGTTATTACTATTGTTGTGAGCCATCTTTTCAGAGGCTACTTCGTTTTTGTTATCATACTGTTAACTGGGTTCAGATCACAAGTTGTACGGTGTGATTGGTGTGGCTGGTATGAGTCTTACCCGGGATTCAAGATCCTTCCTTATTGTGTACGCTCGTCCGGGCACAGTACCTAACTGAGGCTTGGAGGAGGGTCATAGGGGGAGGAGCCAGTATGCACCATGTGATCCTAAAAGCTTTATTTAGATGTGCCCTGTCTCCTGCGGAGCCCGCTATCCCCATGGTCCTGACGGAGTCCCAGCATCCACTACGGACTATGAGAAATAGAATTATCGGTAAGTAAATTCTTATTTTTTCCTGCCAGTATAAGTACGGACTGTCTGACGTGCCTACTTGGATGCGGTCACTCATATAATCCTCCACCATTCTTTCAATGGGGAGAGAATCATATGCAGTGGCAGTAGACGACATGTCCGTAATCGTTGTCAGGTCCTTCAGTCCGGACCAGATGTCAGCATCAGCAGTCGCTCCAGACTGCCCTGCATCACCGCCAGCGGGTGGGCTCGGAATTCTGAGCCTTTTCCTCGCACCCCCAGTTGCGGGAGAATGTGAAGGAGGAGATGTTGACAGGTCGTGTTCCGCTTGACTTGACAATTTTGTCACCAGCAGTTCTTTGAACCCCAGCAGACTTGTGTCTGCCGGAAAGAGAGATCCAAGGTAGGTTTTAAATCTAGGATCGAGCACGGTGGCCAAAATGTAGTGCTCTGATTTCAACAGATTGACCACCCGTGAATCCTTGTTAAGCGAATTAAGGGCTCCATCCACAAGTCCCACATGCCTAGCGGAATCGCTCTGTGTTAGCTCCTCCTTCAATGTCTCCAGCTTCTTCTGCAAAAGCCTGATGAGGGGAATGACCTGACTCAGGCTGGCAGTGTCTGAACTGACTTCACGTGTGGCAAGTTCAAAAGGTTGCAGAACCTTGCACAACGTTGAAATCATTCTCCACTGCGCTTGAGACAGGTGCATTCCACCTCCTATATCGTGCTCAGTTGTATAGGCTTGAATGGCCTTTTGCTGCTCCTCCAACCTCTGAAGCATATAGAGGGTAGAATTCCACCTCGTTACCACTTCTTGCTTCAGATGATGGCAGGGCAGGTTCAGGCGTTTTTGGTGGTGCTCCAGTCTTCTGTACGTGGTGCCTGTACGCCGAAAGTGTCCCGCAATTCTTTTGGCCACCGACAGCATCTCTTGCACGCCCCTCTCGTTTTTTAAATAATTCTGCACCACCAAATTCAAGGTATGTGCAAAACATGGGACATGCTGGAATTTGCCCAGATTTAATGCACACACAATATTGCTGGCGTTGTCCGATGCCACAAATCCACAGGAGAGTCCAATTGGGGTAAGCCATTCTGCGATGATCTTCCTCAGTTGCCGTAAGAGGTTTTTAGCTGTGTGCGTATTCTGGAAAGCGGTGATACAAAGCGTAGCCTGCCTAGGAAAGAGTTGGCGTTTGCGAGATGCTGCTACTGGTGCCGCCGCTGCTGTTCTTGCGGCGGGAGTCCATACATCTACCCAGTGGGCTGTCACAGTCATATAGTCCTGAGTCTGCCCTGCTCCACTTGTCCACATGTCCGTGGTTAAGTGGACATTGGGTACAACTGCATTTTTTAGGACACTGGTGAGTCTTTTTCTGAGGTCTGTGTACATTTTCGGTATCGCCTGCCTAGAGAAATGGAACCTAGATGGTATTTGGTACCGGGTACACAGTACCTCCAACAAGTCTCTAGTTGCCTCTGCAGTAATGATGGATACCGGAACCACGTTTCTCACCGCCCAGGATGCCAAGGCCTCAGTTATCCGCTTTGCAGCAGGATGACTGCTGTGATATTTCATCTTCCTCGCAAAGGACTGTTGGACAGTCAATTGCTTGGTGGAAGTAGTAAAAGTGGTCTTACGAGTACGACTTCCCCTCTGGGATGACCATCGACTCCCAGCAGCAACAACAGCAGCGCCAGCAGCAGTAGGCGTTACACGCAAGGATGCATCGGAGGAATCCCAGGCAGGAGAGGACTCGTCAGAATTGCCAGTGACATGGCCTGCAGGACTATTGGCATTCCTGGGGAAGGAGGAAATTGACACTGAGGGAGTTGGTGGGGTGGTTTGCGTGAGCTTGGTTACAAGAGGAAGGGATTTACTGGTCAGTGGACTGCTTCCGCTGTCGCCCAAAGTTTTTGAACTTGTCACTGACTTATGATGAATGCGCTGCAGGTGACGTATAAGGGAGGATGTTCCGAGGTGGTTAACGTCCTTACCCCTACTTATTACAGCTTGACAAAGGCAACACACGGCTTGACAAATGTTGTCCGCATTTCTGTTGAAATACTTCCACACCGAAGAGCTGATTTTTTTGGTATTTTCACCAGGCATGTCAATGGCCCTATTCCTCCCACGGACAACAGGTGTCTCCCCGGGTGCCTGACTTAAACAAACCACCTCACCATCAGAATCCTCCTGGTCAATTTCCTCCCCAGCGCCAGCAACACCCATATCCTCCTCATCCTGCTGTACTTCAACACTGACATCTTCAATCTGACTATCAGGAACTAGACTGCGGGTGCTCCTTCCAGCACTTGCAGGGGGCGTGCAAATGGTGGAAGGCGCATGCTCTTCATGTCCAGTGTTGGGAAGGTCAGGCATCGCAAACGACACAATTGGACTCTCCTTGTGGATTTGTGATTTCGAAGAACGCACAGTTCTTTGCTGTGCTTTTGCCAACTTGAGTCTTTTCATTTTTCTAGCGAGAGGCTGAGTGCTTCCATCCTCATGTGAAGCTGAACCACTAGCCATGAACATAGGCCAGGGCCTCAGCCGTTCCTTACCACTCCATGTGGTAAATGGCATATTGGCAAGTTTACGCTTCTCCTCCGACAATTTTATTTTAGATTTTTGAGTCCTTTTTTTACTGATATTTGGTGTTTTGGATTTTACATGCTCTGTACTATGACATTGGGCATCGGCCTTGGCAGACGACGTTGCTGGCATTTCATCGTCTCGGCCATGACTAGTGGCAGCAGCTTCAGCACGAGGTGGAAGTCGATCTTGATCTTTCCCTATTTTTGGAACCTCAACATTTTTGTTCTCCATATTTTAATAGGCACAACTAAAAGGCACCTCAGGTAAACAATGGAGATGGATGGATACTAGTATACTTATGGATTGACGAGCGACTGCCGACACAGAGGTAGCTACAGCCGTGGACTACCGTACTGCGTCTGCTGCTAATATAGACTGGATGATAATGATATAAAAAATATATATATATATCACTACTGCAGCCCGACAGGTATATATTATATAATGACGGACCTGCTGGACACTGTCAGCTCAGCACTGCAGACTCCTAAAGTAAGCTACTAGTAGTATCAAGAAGATAGAAAAAAAAAAACACCACAGGTAGGTGGTATACAATTATGGATGGACTAGCGACTGCCGACACAGAGGTAGCTACAGCCGTGGACTACCGTACTGCGTCTGCTGCTAATATAGACTGGATGATAATGATATAAAAAATATATATATATATCACTACTGCAGCCGGACAGGTATATATTATATAATGACGGACCTGCTGGACACTGTCAGCTCAGCACTGCAGACTCCTAAAGTAAGCTACTAGTAGTATCAAGAAGATAGAAAAAAAAAAAAAACACCACAGGTAGGTGGTATACAATTATGGATGGACTAGCGACTGCCGACACAGAGGTAGCTACAGCCGTGGACTACCGTACTGCGTCTGCTGCTAATATAGACTGGATGATAATGATATAAAAAAAATATATATATATCACTACTGCAGCCGGACAGGTATATATTATATAATGACGGACCTGCTGGACACTGTCAGCTCAGCACTGCAGACTCCTAAAGTAAGCTACTAGTAGTATCAAGAAGATAGAAAAAAAAAAACACCACAGGTAGGTGGTATACAATTATGGATGGACTAGCGACTGCCGACACAGAGGTAGCTACAGCCGTGGACTACCGTACTGCGTCTGCTGCTAATATAGACTGGATGATAATGAGATATAAAATATATATATATCACTACTGCAGCCGGACAGGTATATATTATATAATGACGGACCTGCTGGACACTGTCAGCTCAGCACTGCTGACTCCTAAAGTAAGCTACTAGTATCAAGAAGATAGAAAAAAAAAAACCACCACGGGTAGGTGGTATACAATTATGGATGGTCGAGCGACTGCCGACACAGAGGTAGCTACAGCCGTGGACTACCGTACTGCGTCTGCTGCAGTGCTAATATAGACTGGATGATAATGATATAAAATATATATATATATCACTACTGCAGCCGGACAGGTATATATTATATAATGACGGACCTGCTGGACACTGACAGCAGAATGCGTTTATAGAATAAGAACACCACACGACGAGTGTTTAACTTTTTCAGGCAGACAATCACAATATACTGGTGGTCAGTGGTCACTGGTCAGTCACACTGGCACTGGCAGTGGCACTCTGGCAGCAAAAGTGTGCACTGTTAAAATATGTACTCCTGCTATAACTGCTCCCCAGTCTCCCCCACAATTAAGCTGTGTGAGCAGTGAGCACTCAGCACAGTCAGATATACAGTATTACATAGATGATGCAGCACACTGAGGGCACACTGAGGCTGAGCACAGATATGGTATGTGACTGTGTCACACTGTGTATCGTTTTTTTTCAGGCAGAGAACGGATTAATTTAACTGGTGGTCACTGGTCACACTATCAGCAAGTAGTACTCCGTCCTAATATGCTCCCCAAAATTAGTAAATCAAGTGTCTCTACTCTCTACTACTCTCTAGTCTACTCTAAATGGAGAGGACGCCAGCCACGTCCTCTCCCTATCAATCTCAATGCACGTGTGAAAATGGCGGCGACGCGCGGCTCCTTATATAGAATCCGAGTCTCGCGATAGAATACGAGCCTCGCGAGAATCCGACAGCGGGATGATGACGTTCGGGCGCGCTCGGGTTAGCCGAGCAAGGCGGGAAGATCCGAGTCTGCCTCGGACCCGTGTAAAAAGCGTGAAGTTCGGGGGGTTCGGTTTC
The DNA here is from genome assembly GCF_028390025.1 of Pseudophryne corroboree. Taxonomy (NCBI): domain Eukaryota; kingdom Metazoa; phylum Chordata; class Amphibia; order Anura; family Myobatrachidae; genus Pseudophryne; species Pseudophryne corroboree. The sequence continues at coordinate 58,729 of NW_026970511.1, forward strand.
CGAGAAACCGAACCCGCTCATCACTATTGGTATCTGAAATGGTGTATTTAGGGGATAACCGCTTTTTGCAGAAGTGGTATGTAGCAGTCCCAGAGATGTTTCTAGTTTTATGTCTAATATGGATACAGTCTCTTGCTGAACCGTTGCGGTTACTAAGTCTCTGTTAGTGAATGGACTGTGAACTTGATCGTTGTAATCTTTCGAAAAAGGATAAACGAATTGATGTTGTGGAGTTAGGTGAGTGATGGCGTCCCGCTCACTTACCAGTACCTTGTGATCGTGGTTTACCGCCGAGCTGTCTGCCTGCCACTGGGTGCCTGTGTGCTCCGGACTATCCGTACTCTGCTGTGGGACCGCCGTCCAGGGTATCGTTCACAGAGTGAACGTCCACTCAGACACAGACCAAGCAGAGAGTCGGATGTGGTCTGGGGAGAGGGGTTGGTGCAGTCTGGCTTGTGCAGCCTTTGCTGGCCAGCTCCTATCCACTATGGAGTCTTGCCAACGGCGGCCACAGGGACTGAGCTTCTCCTCTCGGTTTGTTGCTGCCGCTTGATTTTCCTGGGTCGGCCCGTGCACGGATCTGCTTTGCTTGTTGTCACTGTCTCTCCCTCTCCAACGAAATTCAACCAATTACTGGTCTTCTTCTGGGAATTGTGGGTAGTGTAGTCTCTTCGTGTTCAGTAGTTATAGTAACCGGAGCTGTTTAATTGCTCCATTTTAATTAGTGATGAGCGGGTTCGGTTCCTCGGGATCCGAACCCCTCCGAACTTCACCCATTTTACACGGTTCCGAGGCAGACTCGAATCTTCCCGCCTTGCTCGGTTAACCAGAACGCCCCCGAACGTCATCATCCCTCGGATTCTCGCGAGATTCGTATTCTATATAAGTAGACGCGCGTCGCCGCCATTTTCATTCGTGCTTTGGAGATGATAGCGAGAGGACGTGGCTGCGTTCTCTCAGTTTCTGTGTTCAGTATGCTGCAAATATCTGTGCTCAGTGTGCTGCAAATATCTGTACTCAGTGTGCTTGTAAATATCTGTGCTCAGTGTGCTGAAAATATCTACGTTCTCTGCCTGAAAAATGCTCCATATTTGTGCTGCATTGTAGTATATAGTAGGAGGACAGTGCAGAATGTTGCTGTGACCACCAGTATATATATAGCAGTACGGTACAGTAGTCCACTGCTCTACCTCTGTGTCATCAAGTATACTATGCATCCATACCTGTGCTGCATTTTAGTTGTGCGCAGTACTATATAGTAGTAGGGGACAGTGCAGAATGTTGCTGTGACCACCAGTATATATATAGCAGTATGGTACAGTAGTCCACTGCTCTACCTCTGTGTCGTCAAGTATATTGTGGCCGGAGAGAACCCCAGCCCACGTGGACAATGGCTGCCGCGGCACTGAAGGGGTTAACCCCTAGTGCCCGGCACCATTATGAGGACAATGGGCGCTTGCAGCGATCTGTGTGAGCCGCTGACCGCCGTAGTCCGGGAGCTCCGCTCCCGGCAACGGCATCGGTGAGCACAGCCCCCGGCGCACTGAGCTGTGTGTGCGCCGGGGGAGAAGGGTGAGCCGCTGCGGGTGGGAGATCGGCTCCCGCTGCAGCGCTCTCTGTGGTTGCCTCTGCTTGGGGGCTCGGGAGCTCTGCTCCCGGCGCTTCAGCACGCTAGTGGTAGCCAGCCGCGGCAGCCGGGACGAGCATCCCCGGCTGCTGGGCGGCAGGGGGGGTGCGCTGCAGCCCGGCTCCCCGCCGGACGCTACGACGAGGCCACAGGATACCGCACCGCACACAGGGGACCGGGCTAGCCGGATCCCTGCTTGGTGGGGGCACCAGAGTGCGCCGCTCAGGGGGGTCCGGGCTAGCCGGCTCCCTAGCGACGGGGTGTGTGTGTAGGGCAGTGAGTGCTGGGGACCGGGAGCTAAGCTCCCGGCACCTCAGTGCTGAAAAGGGCACAGAGCCATGGCAGCCGGGACCAGTGTCCTGAGCCGCCGGGCTTCAGATCAGGGGGGTGCGCCGCACTGTGCGGCGAGGCCACCAAGTAAGTGCCACACTGGGGGGACAGGGAGAGCCAGCTCCCTGGACCCTAATGGCAGGCAGGCTGGAGGAGGGGGGAAGCCAGCCCCATACCTCTAGCACTGAGAGAGAGAGCCCTAGCAGCCAGGCTGCAGGGCTAGGGGAGCCAGCGCTTGGCACAGTATTTAAAACAAAAACATTGTGTTTTAAATGTAATAAAAAGTGTATTGTGCTGGGAGGCACTGCAGTGCCTAGGTATGTGGAGCCTGTGCACAGCACAGGCTCAGTGTATATTTAAAGGGGAATGTACAGTGTATTTTAAATGTGATGTATTTAAAGGTAAAATGCACTTACTTGGTTGTGTGTCCCAGGAGGGGGGAATCCATGGCTGTGCAGGCTGATGGATTCTCCCAGACCTTTTCCCCAAAAACGGAATCCTTTCCCTTCCAGCCTCACACTTGAAAGTTGGCTTGGAAGAGAGAGGAGAAGCTCAGCTTTGAAACAAGCTGAGTGGTTTTCTGGAGCTCCATGGAGATCACCCGTAGTGGCCAGGAAACCTTGACCGGGGATCTAGGCTGCCCAGCTCTGGAGCCCAAATCCAGGCTGCAGGCAGTGGGCTAGGTCCCGGGCAGGTTTCTGGAAGTCAGTTTAGGCGGGAAAACTTCCCCCAGCCTAGACTGAACGGCACCGGGGCGTATCCTGATCCTCCAGGATGGGACAGTCAAAGGAGAGTGACCACTCCCCACTGTCCATAGAGAACAATGTTAGCTGTGCATATGACCAAGGCATGCACAGCCCATGGGTAAACATTGATTGGTTGTACACCACAGGGCGGGCTTACCTCCTGTGGTAATGTGTATTGGAGTAAGATAAAAGGAGGGCAGTTGCCCCATGAAAATTGTATTGTACCATCTTTATTCTGCTGGAACATCTTGCTGTATGCTGTTGCCCCTAGCAATAGGGAAGTCTTTTTTTAAGGCTATTATTGAGCAAATAAACCTCATCTGCCTCAGGAAGATTGCTTCATCTTGTGACCTACAGGGTTATGCCAAACATAGCCCCGTCCTCCGGCTGTCCAGGGAAGCACCTAACGTCTCCAAGTTCCGCCTTCCGCCACCTACCGGTTGAGGCCTAGCAAGTGGCTAGTGGGGATTCGTCAACACCACACAGGTGTGGAAAGGCAGTGCATCGGCACATACAGAGCAGAACCGTGGTTCCAAACGCCACGGCAGGTTAGGAGTTTGGTGGTGGCAGCATAAACCCGCCCACAGTGCAGTGGGTGGAGTCAGTAACAGGTGGTTACTGACGATAAGCTGGAATCCCCTATGTGGTCAGGTCCCGTGTGACCTAACCTTCCATTCTGTGCACAGGGGATGGGACTCGAAAGCAGTGAGGTCTTTCGTACGGGACCGTCCTGTCACAGAAACTATGCATCCATACCAGTGCTGCACTTTAGTTGTGCGCAGTTTATAGTAGGAGGACAGTGCAGAATGTTGCTGTGACCACTAGTATATATATAGCAGTACGGTACAGTAGTCCACTGCTCTACCTCTGTGTCGTCAAGTATACTACAAAAGTTCAGTAAAATGACCCGAAAATCTAAATTAAAAGCGTCTGATGAGAAGCGTAAACTTGCCAATATGCCATTTACGACACGGAGTGCAAAGGAACGGCTGAGGCCCTGGCCTATGTTCATGGCTAGTGGTTCAAATTCACATGAGGATGGAAGCACTCATCCTCTCGCTAGAAAACTGCAGTGCCACTCCTAGATGGGCCAGGTGTTTGTGTCGGCCACTTGGGTCGCTTAGCTTAGTCACACAGCTACCTTATTGCACCTCTTTTTTTTCTTTGCATCATGTGCTGTTTGGGGACTATTTTTTAAATCTGCCATCCTGTCTGACACTGCAGTGCCACTACTAGATGGGCCAGGTGTTTGTGTCGGCCACTTGGTTCGCTTAGCTTAGTCACACAGCTACCTCATTGCACCTCATTTTTTCTTTGCATCATGTGCTGTTTGGGGACTATTTTTTAAATCTTCCATCCTGTCTGACACTGCAGTGACACTCCTAGATGGGTCAGGTGTTTGTGTCGGCCACTTGGGTCGCTTACTGTAGCTTAGTAACACAGCGACCTTGGTGCACCTCTTTTTTTCTTTGCATCATGTGCTGATTGGGGACTATTTTTTGAAGTGCCATCCTGTCTGACACTGCAGTGCCACTACTAGATGGGCCAGGTGTTTGTGTCGGCCACTTGGGTCGCTTAGCTTAGTCACACAGCTACCTCATTGCACCTCTTTTTTCTTTGCATCATGTGCTGTTTGGGGACTAATTTTTTAAATCTGCCATCCTGTCTGACACTGCAGTGCCACTCCTAGATGGGCCAGGTGTTTGTGTCGGCCACTTGGTTCGCTTAGCTTAGTCACACAGCTACCTCATTGCACCTCATTTTTTCTTTGCATCATGTGCTGTTTGGGGACTATTTTTTAAATCTTCCATCCTGTCTGACACTGCAGTGACACTCCTAGATGGGTCAGGTGTTTGTGTCGGCCACTTGGGTCGCTTACTGTAGCTTAGTAACACAGCGACCTTGGTGCACCTCTTTTTTTCTTTGCATCATGTGCTGATTGGGGACTATTTTTTGAAGTGCCATCCTGTCTGACACTGCAGTGCCACTACTAGATGGGCCAGGTGTTTGTGTCGGCCACTTGGGTCGCTTAGCTTAGTCACACAGCTACCTCATTGCACCTCTTTTTTCTTTGCATCATGTGCTGTTTGGGGACTAATTTTTTAAATCTGCCATCCTGTCTGACACTGCAGTGCCACTCCTAGATGGGCCAGGTGTTTGTGTCGGCCACTTGGGTCGCTTAGCTTAGTCATCCAGCGACCTCGGTGCACATTTTAGGACTAAAAATTATATTGTGAGGTGTGAGGTGTTCAGAATAGACTGGAAATGAGTGGAAATTATGGTTATTGAGGAAAATACTTCTATGGGATAAAAATGACCCCCAAATTCTATGATTGAAGCTGTTTTTGAGGGGTTTTTGTAAAAAAACACCCGAATCCAAAACACACCCGAATCAGACAAAATAATTTCAGGGAGGTTTTGCCAAAACGCCTCCGAATCCAAAACACGGCCGTGGAACCGAATCCAAAACTCGAAAAATTTCCAGTGCACATCACTAGTTTTAATTGATGTATCCACTTGACTGGCTGTTCCTGTTGTCATTCACTCTGCATTTTACTCACATTCTGCTACGTGTCTAATTTCTTTGAAGCAGTCTAAATTTATATTAAGAAATGGTGTAAGGTGGATCTATGAACATAGTATAGAATAAGAGCACAGCGGAAAAAAGTAAAAGATGACTAACAGTGAGGGTTTAAATTTGTAGTAAGTGTATATAATATCTTTATTGTGAAATTATAGTGTTAAATAAAGTATTGTGTGGATTGACTATTAATTATATAATTACATGCGGTCTTGAAACTATAAATATTATAATAAATATATAATCAATATATAATCATATGCGATCTTGAGATTATAATATGTTATTAAATTATTGATAAATGTGTATAATCCTGCTATCATGAGGTTAAAGTGAACATACTGTCCTGAGACTATAATAAATCTATATTTATATGCGGTCTTGAGACTACAATATGCTATTGGTGGATGTATAATCTTGTGTCTAGTCCTAGTGTTGTATGGCTAAGGTAAAATGCTACACAAACACAAAACCAGCAGAAATAAGAAATAACAAAGAAACATCCTTTTCAAACATACAGAACTGAAGCCCCCTTCAGATTTTTTTCTAAGCCACCTCAAAGGACCACAGATAGAAACATTTACACAAATGGTAGAACAAGATATAGAGAAGATAACTACAAGCAAAAAGATACATCGAAATATGACCAAGAAGGAATCCCTGGCACTTAAAGAACTACAAGAAAACCACTCCATCATAATCAAACCTGCGGACAAGGGTAGGGGAATAGTTATCCTCAACAAGACAGATTACATGGAGGAATCAAATCGGATTCTGAATGACACTACAACCTACAAATTAATGAAACAAGATCCGACAAAAGCATTTAAGAAACAATTAAATATTCACCTCCAAGATGGATTAGAAACAGGAATACTCAAACCACAAGAATTCAAGTACATATCCACCAGTAATCCAGTGATCCCAGTATTCTGTAACTTACCAAAAAATTCATAAAGACCCATTACATCCACCCGGAAGGCCAATCATTTCAGGAATTGGATCACTAACCTCGAACCTATCAGAATACCTGGACAATTTTCTACAACCCTATGTACAACAACAGCCCTCATATTTAAGAGACACTACCCACATCCTTAACATTTTGAAAGATTTAGTATGGGAAGATGACTACTGGATGTTCACGGCAGACGTCACTTCACTTTATTCAGTCATTATCCACAATCAAGGACACCCGAATCCAAAACACACCCGAATCAGACAAAAACATTTTCAGGGAGATTTTGCCAAAACGCGTCCGAATCCAAAACACGGCAGCGGAACCGAATCCAAAACACAAAACTCAAAAAATTTCCGGTGCACATCACTAGTTTTAATGTATCCACTTGACTGGTTGTTCCTGTTGTCATTCACTCTGCATTTTACTCACATTCTGCTGCGTGTCTAATGTCTTTGAAGCGGTCTATATTTCTATTAAGAAATGGTGTAAGGTGGATCTATGAACATAGTATAGAAAAAGAGCACAGCGGAAAAATGTAAAAGATGACTAACAGTGAGGGTTTAAATTTGTAGTAAGTGTATATAATATCTTTATTGTGAAATGATAGTGTTAAATAAAGTATTGTGTGGATTGACTATTAATTATATAATTACATGCGGTCTTGAAACTATAAATATTATAATAAATATATAATCAATATAAAGTCATATGCGGTCTTGAGATTATAACATGTTATTAAATAATTGATAGATTTATATAATCCTGCTATCATAAGGTTAAAGTGAACATACGGTCCTGAGACCATAATAAATCTATATTTATTGTATGTGCGGTCTTGAGACTACAATATGCTGTTGGTGGATGTATAATCTTGTGTGTAGTCCTAGTGTTGTATGGCTAGGGTAAATTTATATTGGGTATGTGTTAAGTGGAAAAATAAATGTTTCATTGTCAGTGGATAGTGTATCTGTTGACTGAGTATATTGCGTCAATTGTGAATAATGTATCAACTTGACAATTGCTAAAGTGTTGAATGCTATGTTTCTAATGTGAAAGGTTTACAATATTGCACTGTATTGGGAATATTGCATTGTGTTGGAAGCTTGATGGTCTTTGTGATATAAGCAAGTTTACACATAAAAGGGGAAATATTGGTTCCCAAATTAGGGATTGTCAATATTCTATCTCTATGTGTGGTATACCTCTGTACTTAAGCTTTGTTAGATAGATATGGTTGAACAATATCAAAAGAAATTAGTTGATGATTTTTCTGCTTCTATATATGAGATTGTGTCACTGTGTATATGTATATGAAATGTCCTTGATAGATCAGACTGGTTAATAGGTGTATATAAGGTTGATATGTCATGTATAATATAGGAAGTAGGTTTTAGCTTTCTTGTTTAATTCCATGTGTATGTGTTGATCTATCGTTTTCCATTTTCCTTTTGTTTTCATTTTCAATTTTACTTCTTGTATGTGATTGATTTAATTTCATTGTCTAAGTTCAGTCCTTTTGGTGCAATAGTTTTTAGTTCGTACATCCATCTTAATTCAAGTTTATTTATTTTCTGTATGAAGTCGCCCCCTCTCCAGTTCGGTTTCACTTCCTGTATACCCACAAATGGTAGTGTGCTTGGATCGCTGTTGTGATTCTCTTTGAAATGTCTAGATAGGTTATGATCCGCTAAGCCTTTCCTTATATTTCTTAGGTGTTCATTGATGCATATCTTCAGTTTCCTGGTGGTTCTTCCTATGTATTGGTGAAGACATCCACATTCTAATAGATAAATAATTCCTTTGCTGTTGCATGTAATGTTATCTCTGATCTTGTATTCTTTGTTCGTGATGGAAGAGTTGAATGTTGTCATCGGTTTTGTGCTGTTGATCTTCTGATTTTTGCAGCCTTCACATGTGCCACAAAAGTAAAACCCTCTTGGTGCTGGAATGTTGTTTATAGTCTTCTGTTTGGATGTGCTGGGTTTGATGTGGTTCTGGAACAGTTTCTGTCTCAAATCCGGAGATTTTCTAAATACGGTTTTGGGTATTTCAGAAAGATCATCTGCCAGTGTGTCACCTTCCATCAGTATGGGCCAGTTCTCTTTTAAGACTTTTTTGAAGTTGTTTTGATTGCTGTGAGTAGTCTGTAATGAATAGAACTTCTTTATTTTCTTTTTCTTTTTGTTCTTCATGTTCTTTCCATCTGTTCCACCTCTTGGTAGGCTTGTTCAATTAATTGTCTGTTATATTTATTTACCTCAAATTGTAGCGCTAGTTCTTGTCCTTGTATTCTGTAGTCTTCTATCTTTGTGCAGTTTCTTCTAAATCTTACAAATTGTCCTCTGGGTACTGTCTTCAACCAGTTTGGATGGTGACAACTTGATGATAAAATGAAGCTATTCACATCTACTGTTTTTCTAAATGTATTTGTGTGGATCCTGCCTTCTTCTAGGTAAATCTTGAGATCTAGACTCTCAACTTCTTTTTTGCTATATTGTGTGGTGGATATCAAATTGTTGTCGTTCTTGTTCAGGGTTTTGACAAATTCTAGCAGGGTGTGTTCTTCCCCTCGCCAAACGCAGAAGACATAATTTATATATCGGGTCCAGAGTACGAGATTTGTCCCAAGGTCTTTGGACCATATATGGTGGTCCTCCCACCAACTCATGAATAAGTTGGCGAAGCATGGCATAAATCTCATAACCGTTGCTGTGCCGTTTATTTGTAAAAAGTACCTGTCATCAAACCAGGCATAGTTCTGTGTAAGAATGAAATTGATACTTTCCAAACTGAAGTCTCGGTATTGTTGAGTCTTTATCTAGATGGTTTTTGATGCTGTAAATGCCTTGATTGTGGTTAATGACTGAATAAAGGTGGTCATTCCGAGTTGTTCGCTCGCAAGCTGCTTTTAGCAGCTTTGCACATGCTAAGCCGCCGCCTACTGGGAGTGAATCTTAGCATAGTAAAATTGCGAACGAAAGATTAGCAGAATTGCGAATAGACACTTCTTAGCAGTTTCTGAGTAGCTCCACACTTACTCGGCAACTGCGATCAGTTCAGTCAGTTTCGTTCCTGGTTTGACGTCACAAACACTCCCAGCGTTCACCCAGACACTCTCCCGTTTCTTCAGATACTCCCGCGTTTTTCCCAGAAACGGCAGCGTTTTTTCACACACACCCATAAAACGGCCAGTTTCCGCCCAGAAACACCCACTTCCTGTCAATCACATTACGATCACCAAAACGAAGAAAAAACCTCGTAATGCCGTGAGTAAAATACCTAACTGCATAGCAAATTTACTTGGAGCAGTCGCAGTGCGAACATTGCGCATGCGCAATTAGCGGAAAATCGCTGTGATGCGAAGAAAATTACCGAGCGAACAACTCGGAATGAGGGCCAAAGTGAAGTGACGTCTGCTGTGAACATCCAGTAGTCATCTTCCCATACTAAATCTTACATAATGTTAAGGATGTGGGTAGTGTCTCTTAAATATGAGGGCTGTTGTGGTACATAGGGTTGTAGAAAATTGTCCAGGTATTCTGATAGGTTTGAGGTTAGTGATCCAATTCCGGAAATGATTGGCCTTCCGGGTGGATGTAATGGGTCTTTATGAATTTTTTGGTAAGTTACAGAATACTGGGATCACTGGATTACTGGTGGATATGTACTTGAATTCTTGTGGTTTGAGTATTCCTGTTTCTAATCCATCTTAGAGGTGAATATTTAATTGTTTCTTAAATGCTTTTGTCGGATCTTGTTTCATTAATTTGTAGGTTGTAGTGTCATTCAGAATCCGCTTTGAATCCTCCATATAATCTGTCGTGTTGAGGATAACTATTCCCCTACCCTTGTCCGCCGGTTTGATTATGATGGAGCGGTTTTCTTGTAGTTCTTTAAGTGCCAGGGATTCTTTCTTGGTCATATTTCGATGTATCTTTTTGCTTGTAGTTATCTTCTCTATATCTTTTTCTACCATTTGTGTAAATGTTTCTATCTGAGCTCCTTTGAGGTGGCTTAGAAAAAAATCTGAAGGGGGCTTCAGTTCTGTATGTTTGAAAATGGATGTTTCTTTGTTATTTCTTATTTCTGCTGGTTTTGTGTTTGTGTAGCATTTTACCCTAGCCATACAACACTAGGACTAGACACAAGATTATACATCCACTAATAACATATTGTAGTCTCAAGACCGCATATAAATATAGATTTATTATAGTCTCAGGACAGTATGTTCATTTTAACCTTATGATAGCAGGATTATACACATTTATCAATAACTTAATAACATATTATAATCTCAAAATCGCATATGATTATATATTGATTATATATTTATTATAATATTTATAGTTTCAAGACCGCATGTAATTATATAATTAATAGTCAATCCACACAAGACTTTATTTAACACTATCATTTCACAATAAAGATATTATATGCACTTACTACAAATTTAAACCCTCACTGCTAGTCATCTTTTACTTTTTTCCGCTGTGCTCTTATTATATACTATGTTCATAGATCCACCTTACACCATTTCTTAATATAAATTTAGACCGCTTCAAAGACATTAGACATGCAGCAGAATGTGGCTAAAATGCAGAGTGATTGACAACAGGAACAAAAAGTCAAGTGGATACATCAATTAAAATGGACCAATTAAACAGCTCCGTTTACTATAACTACTAAACACAAAGAGACTACACTACCCACAATTCCCAGAAGAAGACCAGTAATTGGTTGAATCGCGTTGGAGAGGGAGAGACAGTGACAACAAGCAAACCAGATCTATGCACGGACTGACCCAGGAAAACCAGCGGCAGCAACAAACCAAGATGAGAAGCTCAGTCCCAGTGGCCGCGTTGCTAAGTCCCGCATCGGAGGACGGATAGTACAGAGAACACCGGCACCCGGGGGCAGGCAGACAGCTCAGCGGGACACCGCGATCACAAGGTACTGGTGAGTGAGCGGGACGCCGCCACTCACAACTCCTCAACTTAAATTCATTTATCCATTTTTGAAAGATTACCACGATCAAGATCACAGTCCATTCACTAACAGACACTTAGTAACCGCTACGGTTCAGCAAGAGACTGTATCCATATTAGACATAAATCTAGAAACATCTCTGGGACTGCTACATACAACTTCTGCATAAAGCGGTTATCCCCTAAATACACCGTTTCAGATATCAATATCCAAAACTATCATTCGCCCCTCTTCTTGCCCATTCTGTTCTCTTTTCATTTCCCACATTTTATCACTGACTCATCCCAGTTATACAATCACATACAGGTTCACTCCCAAAGCGCTTGGTATCCACAAGATTTATTGTTATTTATCAATTATTACATATTTGCCAAGTTGAGAACTTGTAGTAACTTTTAATCAATTGAGTAAAGTATCTATTTTAACATCTCTGACTATTTTCGTTTTTCAACAAGTGACATATTTATAAAACATCTCTAAAATACCCTCATTTGCTGGCAAACATAACATTCCGCAGTTACCATCATTTGTCAGCAAACTACGACCTAAAGAGTGTCACACTCCTTCCACAACAGGCTGAGCGCAGCTCATCAGAAACATTATATTTGGCCACTTGTGGGTTTATTACCTAGTTATGAGCAGCAGCGAGTGTTATTAGCTAAACAACGGCACAGTGCCCAGGTGCATATTACTAATATTTCTATATCTAATGGGACATAGCTGCACTCACCCCCAGCACTGTGTCTCCCCCCAGCCCCCCGCCCCCTCCCCCCATGAACACACACACACACACACACACACATACACACACACACACACACACACACACACACACACACACACACACACACACACACAATGTCTCTGCTGCCCTGGTTAATTTTGGTTAATTTTTTGGCACATTTATTATAATTTTCATTTTTAAGCAGTATATCAGTTACCCAGGATATCTGATACCAGTGATAAAACAAAACAAATCCTATCCCAGCTTCCTCTCCTCCCGTCTCTCCAGTGTCACAGAGGACATTAATATACACACAGGGAAACCAGATATTGCCCAGATTTGCATGTCTGACCCTGCTCCGTGCTCCCTCTGCCCGGCATGTAATCATTACACCACTGGCACTTGTCACATCGGCTGTCATTATATTAGTAAGGGAAACAGGACAGGTCGCCCGGCTGTGCAGAATGCTGCTGTCTGTGCAGAGTGTGATAAACATCATTTTATCTATAATCGGGATACATGGAATCATCATAAACTCCGCCATCCTCTCTGTGTACATCAGACTCTGGAGAACGAGCAATAGACTCATAGCCAGTGACCCAATCCTGCTCTCTATGGCTCTCACCAATCTCCTCCTGGTGTGCCAGTTGTTGGTGAGCAATTACTTGTCTTTTCACACTCAAATGAACACAAGAATTTTATTGTTTTTGAGTTATGTCCTGTTTGTCCTACAGAATATGAGTTTTTGGAACACCGCCTGGCTTTCCATCTGCTACTGTGTGAAACTCGTCACCGTTACCCACCGGATCTTCCTCTGGGTGAAAATGTGGTTTTCCTCTTCCATCACCAAACTCCTCATAGGATCAGCAATATGGTCAGTTCTGGTGACTTTGCCATTTTTCTGGACAGCAGAGATGATGTTTCCACAGAAAACAAATATTACTGATGGGTCAATAGGTTTTGCAATGACGGTAAATGTCCTTTACACTGTGACTAATATGCTGTTCAGTTACATCCTGCCCTTTACCCTGACTTTCATCTGTATTGGTCTCAGTGTGACGTCTCTCCTGCACCATGTCTGGAGGATCAGGCAGAACGTGTCCCAGGACAGCTCATCCCCTCAGCTCCAGGCTCTTGTTCGGGCGGCTGTGACAATGACGCTGCGTGTGGTGTTGGACCTGATCTTCCTTATTATCATTATTTACATGTTTGCTGTGTCGTTCTATATGAGTCCAGTGATGGATACATTATTCTTGGTGTTCCTCTACTCATATCCATCAGTACAATCTTTTATACTAATCTTTGGAAACCCCAAATTAAGAAGAAGTCTCTTCAGATGAGAAGTTACCTTGTTGTCATTAGATGACACAGAGGACCTGTAGCTGAGTATTATGCAGTAATTATATCTTACACATTCTTAGCAGCTTAAAGAAAAATAGATTTTAGGATTTTTTTTAATCTTTCCTCTATTATGTAGTATATGTGATATTGTTTGTGTAATATATTAAGAAAAGAAATGCACATAAATTACCATCGTAGTCCATTGTGAGTTTCAATATTGTCTCCTACTTGCTGTCTTCTGATAACCCCAGGCTTCTAAGGTAAATCTTGGTGGAAGGCTGTAACCCAAAGTATAGTGCCCCTAGCATTGCCCCCCCCCCCCCCCCCCCAGCTGGGTGAGAGTGATGATGGAGATGTAGTATAGACACTGTTAGTCACTTTGTACATCTCTCCGCTCCTGTTACATCACTACATGATGATTGCTGTGTCACACTGTCCTGCAGAAGGCTACATAGTGTCATATTCCCATCACTGCTGTGTCCTGTCACTGACCAATAGCCGCCCTGCACACAACTTCAGACACTAAGTGCCTGGTACTTACCACAACGCTACTAGCCGCCACCTACATTAGGGTGATAATAACTTAATTGACACTAACAAGCTTCTCGCTTCAATAAGGGAAAGATCCACTTAGCACCGAAGGCCCAAATAATAATGTATAGTCCTATACTGCCTGGCGGGGGGGGGGCAGTCGTAGACAGAAGTGGCTGTAGACTGGAAGTGATGGGTATTATGGGAAGAAGTGCTGAGATACTCACACTACTGTACATGGCCCAATGTATTGTGTCAGTGGAATCAGGATTAAATACTGATGTCGGGATCCTGATGTATGAAATCCTGACATGGGTGAGCAAAGGGTATTACCCCCTCTCCTCTACCCCCTAACCCTCTGGCCCCGCAGACTAAACCTAGCTTTTACCTTTAGTGCCTTACCCTAACCAACCCCAAGGGGTGCCTAATCCTAACCCTCCTATCCCACAGCCAAACCCTAACCCTAACCCCCCCCCCCGCAGCTTAACTCTAACCCTTCAGGGTGGCGCCTAAACCCCATATGTTATGTTTTAAAAAATACACCACTTTACTGTTGCCAATTGGTGTTGAATGCTTGTGATGTGTCCCAATCAAATGCACAGAAATTATAAATGTGTTGTCTGTAAATAGATGTTAAATATTTTTTAAATATTGATTATTTTATCCAATTTAGTTATAAATATGTATTCAAACTTCAAAAAGATATGCAATTAATTGTAATCATTATTTTTAAGTAAAAGTAAATGTACATATACTGATGGATCCTCATTCATCGTTGCAGTTTCGCCACCTAAACTGAGTATTTGTCGCGCGTTAGCTATAGCTCGAGTTGTTGAGGTATTGCACAGAGAGGCGCGTTAAGGTGCGACAACATACATAGCATGCAATACACATCTTCACCACTGGGTGGCTAATGCTCCACTAATCCAGTACAGTAAAGCGAATAGCAGAAGATGGATATACAGTACAGTACAGTAATCGTACGGTAATAGTGTACTCTCAGCAAGCTATGGCAAATTGGCAGTTACAACTGTAATGTTATACACACAGACCAAACGTCATATGGAGAAGGACTATCAGGAACTTGAAGTGTATAGCGTACTGTAAATAAACGAATGCTGTAGAAAATATTCATTCTCTGTCAGGACCAAAAAAATAAATCAATTAATAACTTTGTATAAATAGCTGTGTGATTCCAACTCTATGGCTGAGTGTAATGATTTATTTTCCTTTAGAGAGCTGTGTAGAACTCTGAACTGTACTTTTCTTTGTGTGCATTGGAGACCCTGAGCCAATCTACAGATGTGTCCTCTTACATCCGTGCTGCAGTCACGCTAAATAGCCCTTGAAGTCACACCATGCCGGCAGAGGGACTCGGCAACGCTGATCATCTTTTTTTGTTTTTCCCGCTAAAAAGCGTCTTAGACGCAAAGTAATGTAATAGGACGCACAAACAGCTTCTGCTGATTAAAATGATATGCAGCATGTCTCTATTCTGTGTGTGACTGTGACTGTATTTGCATAGAAAATGCTCTGCTACAGTGTTTCCCTGGAAAACACTGTAACGTTTCATTTCGGATGCAGATAAGAGCCGCTATTACACATAGAATATTGGCATGCTGCATATCATTTTAATCAACGGAAGCTGCTTGTGCATCCTATTGCATTACATTGTGTCTAAGATGCATTTTCAGGGCAAAAGCTGCAAAAAAAGACACTCGGCTCTACCGAGTTCGGCTACAGCATGGCGCAACTTGAAGGGCTGTTTAGCTTGACTGCAGCAAGGATGTAAGAGGACACATCTGTAATATGCATTTACAGCAAGGAAAGATGCCCGACAATAGCAGAGCTGCCCGGCAAATGACGGCTCACTCACGCCAAGCATCTCTAGATCTCTATGTGCATGCACAATGCTGACATGCCTTATAAATGAATGTGCATTATGTGCCCTCTGGGTTCCCTTCCCCCAACCAAAGCCAGCACGAGCCATTCATTTATATACAGTAGTGTACCGGCCGTGTTGTGTTTGTCATTTACTAAGCAGTGCACCCAGTCCGTGATATCACAGTCTCACAGAGGGAGGGATTAGTGGTGGGGGAGGCGGCCTATTAAAGCAATGGGGAGGCCCAGGAAGAAGTGCAGTAACTCAGTCTCATAAAGATAATACTATCGTAATTTGTAGTCACACTTGTATATATGTGTAATAAGTAGCACCTACGTTTTTTTTCTAATTTCGACTGTATACGTGTGTGCATGTCTGAGACTGTATACAAAGTATGACGTCACTTGTTTTTTCAAAATTAGAAAAAAAAAATGGAGGATGACAATTTATACACAGATATACAAATGTGTCCTTTGCGGGAATCGAACCCTAGCTCACGGGCATGGTAATAGGACGCACAAGCAGCTTCCGAATTATAATGATATGCAGCATGTCTATATTCTGTGTCTGACTGCGGAGTAATGTTGCCCATACCAAACAATCAGATTAAATATACAGGTTGAGTATCCCTTATCCAAAATGCTTGGGACCAGAGGTATTTTGGATATGGGATTTTTCCGTATTTTGGAATAACTGCATACCATAATGAGATATCATGGTGATGGGACCTAAATCTAAGCACAGAATGCATTTATGTTACATATACACCTTATACACACAGCCTGAAGGTCATTTTAGCCAATATTTTTTATAACTTTGTGCATTGAACAAAGTGTGTCTACATTCACACAATTCATTTATGTTTCATATACACTTTATACACACAGCCTGGAGGTCATTTAATACAATATTTTTAGTCACTTTGTGTATTAAACAAAGTTTATGTACATTAAGCCATCAAAAAACAAAGGTTTCACTATCTTATTCTCACTCAAAAAAGTCCGTATTTCGGAATATTCCGTATTTCGGAATATTTGGATATGGGATACTCAACCTGTATGTATATATATATATATATATATATATTCTTCTAGAAGCAGCTAGATAAATGTTAAGTAGAAACTGAATGGATAGAGATGCTATTACTCACCACATTTCCG
Source organism: Pseudophryne corroboree (assembly GCF_028390025.1). Lineage (NCBI taxonomy): Eukaryota > Metazoa > Chordata > Amphibia > Anura > Myobatrachidae > Pseudophryne > Pseudophryne corroboree. The sequence goes on from NW_026970511.1 coordinate 75,598, forward strand.
CGATACAAAAATGCAGAAAAGACGATTTGCGCTACCGAGTCCCGCTTCCGGCGTGGCGTTACTTCAAGGGCTGTTTAGCGTGACTGCAGCAAGGATGTAAGAGGACACATCTGTAGATTGGCTGAGTGTCTCCAATGCAAGTTTATTGGACACCTTACACATGTGCACTGGTGATTATCAACAGCGACCTCTGGTGCATGATCCCTGGTATTACACTCTCAAGTAACGCCATATGCCATGCTAAACTCTATGCGCCACCCTGCGACAAAACACGCCGCCTTGCGACCAGGCACACTGCGACTCTGTGATCGGGAAAATAGCCATAGACGGTATAGATGAGCAAAGGTCCATCTGTATGTGCCAATATCCCTGAAGTGGTTAACCCTATCCTGCCAGCTGTTGTAATGTCGGGATACATATAAATTGAAGAGAAAAAGAAAACTTTTTTGGGGGGGCACTCGGTAAACAAATGTTTCTAAAACGTAACTTTTATGAATAGACTAACTTTCAGACAAACACACATTTAACAAATAGAAAAATAGGGGATTTAAAAAGCTAATGCAACCCTATATTAAATTCCAACAATTGTATTGCAGAGTAATGATTCCAACAATTACAGACAAAAGTTTGTTCCATATTTTGCACATGCCTCGGATGGATAATTTTATACAATTAAATGTTTGCATTAAATCCATAAATAATGCAATTACCGCTCTCCAGGATAGCTCTTTAAATCATTGGTTATGCAAAATCAAGAAAAAAGACAATGTATAAATCAACAGTCTCAAAACAATGTGTCAGAAACATAGTATCTCTGTTAGTGCCAAACAATGGTTTGTTCCCAATGGAGAATTGCAAGATAGAACAATACCTAGGTGGCAACATTGCACTTAATTACAGTCTCTGTAAATTGTTGCAACTTTAATGGAATTGTTTCATATTAGTGTCAAAATCAACAATATACTAGCTGCAATACAAAAAATATATATATTTATATATACTTGGTAGACCCTTGGCAAAAATACTGTTATATCATCTTCCAATATATATGCATCCAGTCAACTGGATAATAATTAAATAGTTTAAAATTCCATCCATCAAGGAATTATGTAAATTGAGGAATAGGGGTGGGATGTAAGAAAAAGAAAGTTCACAAAATGACAATATCTTACACCGCTGCTTCTCACCGTCACACTACCAATTATTGAGACATTGAATGGCCAGTGACAGAGAGCATATCATGGATCATTGGAACATCAGTCGGTCAGTGAGCGAGTGCAGTTTGTAAACAGTACCTGTTAAAGTACTGTCATGCACCGCTACTTCTCACCATCATATCATAGATCATTGGAACATCGGTCGGTCAGTGAGTGAGTGTAATAAAATTAGAAAGAAGTAAAGTGCTTCTCCTGTCGGTTGCTATTGGTAACCATCCTAATAAATGTGGTGCAGTCAAAAAGAGAGCAAATTTATAAATAGAGAGAAGCAGTAGTTTAATTTTCTCTAGATGAAAATAAGTCTGAAAAGTGAAAGGCTCTCTAAACATGGCCCTGCACCTCTGCTTCCTGACATCATGTTTTGAATAATCAAAGCATTGAATGGCAGGTGAGCGAGCGCAAGGGATAGTAAATGAGAGACGAGAAAATGAAAGGAAAAAGTGCTGTAAGTTTAGCAAAATATAAATATAAAATCAGATGATATATGATTGAAACAAATGCAGCATCTGAAATCTCATTAGTATACTGCGTCAATTTAAATCATTATACTCCCCCTAATCAGATTCCTCTCATGATGGATGTTTGAAGGACTTTAGTTGCTGGTATAAGCATGCCTTCTGTCCTTACAAAGCATGGTCAAGTCCACCTACGTGCACAGATGAAGCCATCCTTGCTGAAACTATTTTTGACCCGCATAAACTTTAGTTGGAGCATGACATTGGTCCACTGGAGGATGACCAATGGCTCCAGGTGTTGTGCTCCCTTAAGTACACTACCCCGTGTATCAAGTATCAACAAGTCTTCTTTTTTATCCTTCATAGATCATGTAGAACCCCAGTCTCTCTATGTAAAGCGTGTTTGAGACCTAGCGCAATTTGTCCACGATGTGGTGCCCCTGAAGCCGATTTCTGGCACTTACTATGGTTATGCCCAATGGTGTATGCTTTTTGGGGGGCAGTTTGGACAGATATACTACTCACTGAACCGGCGTTATCCCCCATCTCTCCTAAACTGTGTATATTTGCTCTAGACTTAGCGTAAACCTACTCCCCAGCAATACATAAATATGTTCTCTGCCTGACTACCTTGGGAAAAGTACATCCCCAGCCGTTTCTCTAACATACCCAGTATTTATTTGAACTATCTATTCATGGTTCAGACTAATTCGTTATCTCTTGCCAAGATTATGTGGCACATATACTACTAATGTCCAGGTAGTATACAATACCAAGGAGAATCTAGCAAAAATATGAGGCAACCATTGGCCTACGCTTAATAACTTGGCCTAGGGCAAGGACTAACCTGAGCCTGGGTGCATGGGATTGTCCTAATATGTACTACGCACAATTATCCCGTACGTATGCACGAATATTCCAGGGTGCGGGATAACCAAAATAATTACAATCAAACCCAGAGCGGCTAGTTGCTAAGCAACCGGACGCATGTGTCACAGTCAGACACTATGCGACTGTTTCTGGCCGGCTATTCTAGGCGACGGTTTACACATTGTCGCTATCACCACCAGTGGATAGGCTGCTGCACCTAGGATATAGAGTGCAGCTGCCCGTACCGGCCTATCATTTCGCACCTCACTCTAATATAATAACCCCAGATACAATCTATGAATTAACTACTCCTTTACTCCCGGGCTACCTTTTGAGATGAGGGTGCTTAGTAACCGGACATATGACACTGAATACCGGACATATGACACTGAATACAGCGGAGATATTGAGATCAACTCCGGTAATAATATGATTATGTTTGGCTGGATACACTCACTGATTAGCCTAATTAGAATTATCACCCAGATCAACTGCAATATGATTATGTTTGGCTGGATACATTCACTGATTAGCCTAATTAGAATTATCACCCAGATCAACTGCAAATGTAGTTAACGAACCCGCTGGACGGGTAGATCGGGGTACCTAACAATGAAATGGAAGGTGCGGACCCGCCCCCAATACACAAGGTAACATATGGCATTCGGTTGCTTAGCAACATGACGCATAGGTCCCAGCCGGACATGACGTTGCCGCCTTTGCCTGGATAGTCAGGGTAACGGCACGGACTTTATACAAGTCACGTTTGCTAAAAGGTGACAGATCGGCGGCGGTGGGGAGATCAAGTGTAACTGCCCGCACATGCTAGTATATCATAGCTAATCTGGGACAGTAATCATTTCTCTTCCCCAGGGCCGCTGTACGGCGACCAGGGTTGCCTAGCAACCAGATACATTGCGTCACTTCCGCTGATCACAGCGGAGTTTCTGAAATCAATTCAAGTAATTAATTAGACAACAGTGATTGGCTGTTTGTTACCTAACTGGTATTTAAACCTGGCTCATCACCCAGATGAGTAGCATTGGAAGTGAACAAGCCCGCAGGATGGGTGAAACACGTTTTCCATCTTGGACCAGGGACACTAGGAGTATCACTCAGATCCTGCCAACCCCAGACTGACCCAGGGACCTGGGCAGGGACCGGTATTTTTTGATTTACCAGACATGGCACACCAATTGTAGTAATATTGGTATATGTAATATCTTACATGGAACAGTATTATTTAACTGCACAGGGCATTTCAAATTGAAATCCCTATGAAACCGACAGGTTTCAGGGACACTGATATTTTCTGGACATACCCTCTTTCAGTGGCTGTCCATTATAATACAAACAGCCCTGCATTGTGATTCAATTGTTTTTCTGTCTGCATGTGGGAACAGTTGGTGCAATTGAGCACTTACCATTGTCTGTGTGCTTCTGTAATAGATTTGTATTGAGGGCAGAATATCAGAATACTGAATCTCCACACACTCCATGGAATGGTTTCCCAGTATATAACAGTATTGTGAATTACTAGAGTGTGCATCCAAATATAAAATCTGACTGTAGTGTCAGTGCAAAAACTCAGGTTGATACCAGATATTGGTGGTCATTCCGAGTTGTTCGCTCGGTAAATTTTTTCGCATCGCAGCGATTTTCCGCTTAGTGCGCATGCGCAATGTCTGCAGTGCGACTGCGCCAAGTAAATTTGCTATGCAGTTAGGTATTTTACTCACGTTTTTTTCTTCGTTCTGGTGATCGTAGTGTGATTGACAGGAAGTGGGTGTTTCTGGGCGGAAACTGTCCGTTTTATGGGTGTGTGCGAAAAAACGCTACAGTTTCTGGGAAAAACGCGGGAGTGGCTGGAGAAACAGAGGAGTGTCTGGGCGAACGCTGGGTGTGTTTATGACGTCAAACCAGGAACGACAAGTACTGAACTGATCGCAGATGCAGAGTAAGTCTCGAGCTACTCAGAAACTGCACAGAGATGTCTTTTCGCTATATTGCGAATCTTTCGTTCGCAATTTTAAGAAGCTAAGATTCACTCCCAGTAGGCGGCGGCTTAGCGTGTGTAAAGCTGCTAAAAGCAGCTTGCGAGCGAACAACTCGGAATGAGGGCCATAGTTCTATTTGATTTTCTGTAATCTCCTATCATTTTCTTATATCTGCAGACTCTCATCTATGATTCACAGGTAAACCCTGTGCCTAACATAGACAGCAGATCCGCAACCTGTTTCTGTTTCTTTACTAAATCTTTGCAAGGTGCACTCTCATTGGTGAGTAGCCCAATTTGTGTCTAACAATTACTATCATACCCCACCGACAGAGCCCGATCTCGTCCGATCTTGGAAGCAAAACAGTGGTGGGCTGGGTCAGTATCTGTGAGGGTGGGCTGGGTCAGTATCTGTGAGGGGGATACCTGGTGTTGTAATTTGTGACCCATCTCGACCATACACCAACCTGCTGTTGGTGTATGGTCGAGAATGGAAAGGAAAAGAAAAGAGAAAATGTGGTGATCCTGCTGATCACCACATTTTCTATTTTCTTTTCCTTTCCATTCTTCTTCTCTCTTTCTCCTCCTCTTCCTCTGTCCATCTTCTCCCCCCCCCCTTCCTCTTTCCCTCTGTCTTATAATTTAATCTCCTTTTTTCTTGGTTCTCTACCCTCATATCTAGGGTTAAATCTTCAAAGCTCAATACACACAACTACGAGGCACTATAGAAGGCACCTCCCCATGCACACGTAATTTATTAGGATCCATACTCCTGATAATATTAGTCCAGTCAACCATGACCCAATGAGGTCTTATTAAAACAAGCTTTACTGGTGCTGGTTGGATAGCATTTGGGTGTAGAACCATAGTGTCTACATCTCCCTACAAGTCTATGAGGATAGACTAACCAGAACATTTCCAATTTTTTATTCTTTATTCTTTATATTTATTCAAATTTTGTTGTCTATATTAAACTTTATTGTTGTCTACATTCTATCCCAAAGAGATATATGTGGAATTTTGTGTGTGTGTGTGTGTGTGTGTGTGTGTGTATATATATATATATATATATATATATATATATATATATATATAAATTACTATCAATTAACTGTGGTGGAATATGAGAGTGTGGATTCATCTTAAAATGATTAGCTAATAAAAGTTAAGTTTTAATAATTAGTCATATAACCAAATAAATACAGGAGTGCACCCACACAAGAATCTTCTGTAAGCCATTTTCTCTGAAAAGTGATTATAGCAAACCGAACCCCCCCGAACTTCACGCTTTTTACACGGGTCCGAGGCAGACTCGGATCTTCCCGCCTTGCTCGGCTAACCCGAGCGCGCCCGAACGTCATCATCCCGCTGTCGGATTCTCGCGAGGCTCGTATTCTATCGCGAGACTCGGATTCTATATAAGGAGCCGCGCGTCGCCGCCATTTTCACACGTGCATTGAGATTGATAGGGAGAGGACGTGGCTGGCGTCCTCTCCGTTTAGAATAGAAATAGATAGTGAGAGTGAGACACTTGATTTACTGGAGCTTAGGAGTACTCAGAGAGTGCAGAGTTTACTAGTGACTGACCAGTGACCACCAGTGCAGTTTTATTATTATTTAATATAATCCGTTCTCTGCCTGAAAAAAAACGATACACAGTGACACAGTATACCATATCTGTGCTCAGCCTCAGTGTGCTGCATCATCTATGTATATCTGACTGTGCTGAGTGCTCACTGCTCACACAGCTTAATTGTGGGGGAGACTGGGGAGCAGTTATAGCAGGAGTACATATATTTAACAGTGCACACTTTTGCTGCCAGAGTGCCACTGCCAGTGTGACTGACCAGTGACCAGTGACCACCAGTATATTGTGATTGTCTGCCTGAAAAAGTTAAACACTCGTCGTGTGGTGTTTTTATTCTATAAACGCATTCTGCTGACAGTGTCCAGCAGGTCCGTCATTATATAATATATACCTGTCCGGCTGCAGTAGTGATATATATATATTTTTTATATCATTATCATCCAGTCTATATTAGCAGCAGACGCAGTATGGTAGTCCACGGCTGTAGCTACCTCTGTGTCGGCAGTCGCTCGTCCATCCATAATTGTATACCACCTACCTGTGGTGTTTTTTTTTTCTCTATCTTCTTGATACTAGTAGCTTACTTTAGGAGTCTGCAGTGCTGACAGTGTCCAGCAGGTCCGTCATTATATAATATATACCTGTCCTGCAGTAGTGATATATATATATTTTTTATATCATTATCATCCAGTCTATACTAGCAGCAGATGCAGTACGGTAGTCCACGGCTGTAGCTACCTCTGTGTCGGCAGTCGCTCGTCCATAATTGTATACCTACCTTTGGTGGGTTTTTTTTTTCTATCTTCTTCATACTAGTAGTTAACTTTAGGAGTCTGCAGTGCTGACAGTGTCCAGCAGGTCCGTCATTATATAATATATACCTGTCCGGCTACAGTAGTGATATATATATATATTTTATATCATTATCATCCAGTCTATATTAGCAGCAGACGCAGTACGGTAGTCCACGGCTGTAGCTACCTCTGTGTCGGCAGTCGCTCGTCCATCCATAATTGTATACCACCTACCCGTGGTGTTATTTTTTTCTTCTATCTTCTTGATACTAGTAGCTTACTTTAGGAGTCTGCAGTGCTGAGCTGACAGTGTCCAGCAGGTCCGTCATTATATAATATATACCTGTCCGGCTACAGTAGTGATATATATATATATTTATTTTATATCTCATTATCATCCAGTCTATATTAGCAGCAGACGCAGTACGATAGTCCACGGCTGTAGCTACCTCTGTGTCGGCAGTCGCTCGTCCATCCATAATTGTATACCACCTACCTGTGGTGTTTTTTTTTTCTATCTTCTTGATACTAGGAGCTTACTTTAGGAGTCTGCAGTGCTAACAGTGTCCAGCAGGTCCGTCATTATATAATATATACCTGTCCGGCTGCAGTAGTGATATATATATATTTTTTTTATATCATTATCATCCAGTCTATATTAGCAGCAGACGCAGTACGGTAGTCCACGGCTGTAGCTACCTCTGTGTCGGCAGTCGCTCGTCCATCCATAAGTATACTAGTATCCATCCATCTCCATTGTTTACCTGAGGTGCCTTTTAGTTGTGCCTATTAAAATATGGAGAACAAAAATGTTGAGGTTCCAAAAATAGGGAAAGATCAAGATCGACTTCCACCTCGTGCTGAAGCTGTTGCCACTAGTCATTAGTGATGAGCGGGATCGGTTTCTCGGAAACCGAACCCCCCCGAATTTCACGCTTTTTACACGGGTCCGAGGCAGACTCGGATCTTCCCGCCTTGCTCGGCTAACCCGAGCGTGCCCGAACGTCATCATCCCGCTGTCGGATTCTCGCGAGGCTCGTATTCTATCGCGAGACTCGGATTCTATATAAGGAGCCGCGCGTCGCCGCCATTTTCACACGTGCATTGAGATTGATAGGGAGAGGACGTGGCTGGCGTCCTCTCCGTTTAGAGTAGACTAGAGAGTAGTAGAGAGTAGAGACACTTGATTTACTAATTTTGGGGAGCATATTAGGACGGAGTACTACTTGCTGATAGTGTGACCAGTGACCACCAGTTTAATTAATCCGTTCTCTGCCTGAAAAAAAACGATACACAGTGTGACACAGTCACATACCATATCTGTGCTCAGCCTCAGTGTGCCCTCAGTGTGCTGCATCATCTATGTAATACTGTATATCTGACTGTGCTGAGTGCTCACTGCTCACACAGCTTAATTGTGGGGGAGACTGGGGAGCAGTTATAGCAGGAGTACATATTTTAACAGTGCACACTTTTGCTGCCAGAGTGCCAATGCCAGTGCCAGTGTGACTGACCTGTGACCACTGACCACCAGTATATTGTGATTGTCTGCCTGAAAAAGTTAAACACTCGTCGTGTGGTGTTTTTATTCTATAAACACATTCTGCTGACAGTGTCAAGCAGGTCCGTCATTATATAATATATACCTGTCCGGCTGCAGTAGTGATATATATATATTTTTTATATCATTATCATCCAGTCTATATTAGCACTGCAGCAGACGCAGTACGGTAGTCCACGGCTGTAGCTACCTCTGTGTCGGCAGTCGCTCGTCCATCCATAATTGTATACCACCTACCCGTGGTGTTTTTTTTTTTTTCTATCTTCTTGATACTAGTAGCTTACTTTAGGAGTCTGCAGTGCTGAGCTGACAGTGTCCAGCAGGTCCGTCATTATATAATATATACCTGTCCGGCTGCAGTAGTGATATATATATATATATTTTTTATATCATTATCATCCAGTCTATATTAGCAGCAGACGCAGTACGGTAGTCCACGGCTGTAGCTACCTCTGTGTCGGCAGTCGCTCGTCCATCCATAATTGTATACCACCTACCCGTGGTGTTTTTTTTTTCTTCTATCTTCTTGATACTAGTAGCTTACTTTAGGAGTCTGCAGTGCTGAGCTGACAGTGTCCAGCAGGTCCGTCATTATATAATATATACCTGTCCGGCTGCAGTAGTGATATATATATATATATATATATATTTTATATCTCATTATCATCCAGTCTATATTAGCAGCAGACGCAGTACGGTAGTCCACGGCTGTAGCAACCTCTGTGTCGGCAGTCGCTCGTCCATCCATAATTGTATACCACCTACCTGTGGTGTTTTTTTTTTCTTCTATCTTCTTGATACTAGTAGCTTACTTTAGGAGTCTGCAGTGCTGAGCTGACAGTGTCCAGCAGGTCCGTCATTATATAATATATACCTGTCCGGCTGCAGTAGTGATATATATATATATTTTTTATATCATTATCATCCAGTCTATATTAGCAGCAGACGCAGTACGGTAGTCCACGGCTGTAGCTACCTCTGTGTCGGCAGTCGCTCGTCCATCCATAATTGTATACCACCTACCTGTGGTGTTTTTTTTTTTTTTCTATCTTCTTGATACTACTAGTAGCTTACTTTAGGAGTCTGCAGTGCTGAGCTGACAGTGTCCAGCAGGTCCGTCATTATATAATATATACCTGTCCGGCTGCAGTAGTGATATATATATATTTTTTTTATATCATTATCATCCAGTCTTTATTAGCAGCAGACGCAGTACGGTAGTCCACGGCTGTAGCTTCCTCTGTGTCGGCAGTCGCTCGTCCATCCATAAGTATACTAGTATCCATCCATCTCCATTGTTTACCTGAGGTGCCTTTTAGTTGTGCCTATTAAAATATGGAGAACAAAAATGTTGAGGTTCCAAAAATAGGGAAAGATCAAGATCGACTTCCACCTCGTGCTGAAGCTGCTGCCACTAGTCATGGCCGAGACGATGAAATGCCAGCAACGTCGTCTGCCAAGGCCGATGCCCAATGTCATAGTACAAAGCATGTAAAATCCAAAACACCAAATATCAGTAAAAAAAAGGACTCAAAAATCTAAAATAAAATTGTCGGAGGAGAAGCGTAAACTTGCCAATATGCCATTTACCACACGGAGTGGCAAGGAACGGCTGAGGCCCTGGCCTATGTTCATGGCTAGTGGTTCAGCTTCACATGAGGATGGAAGCACTCAGCCTCTCGCTAGAAAAATGAAAAGACTCAAGCTGGCAAAAGCACAGCAAAGAACTGTGCGTTCTTCTAAATCACAAATCCACAAGGAGAGTCCAATTGTGTCGTTTGCGATGCCTGACCTTCCCAACACTGGACGTGAAGAGCATGCGCCTTCCACCATTTGCACGCCCCCTGCAAGTGCTGGAAGGAGCACCCGCAGTCCAGTTCCTGATAGTCAGATTGAAGATGTCAGTGTTGAAGTACACCAGGATGAGGAGGATATGGGTGTTGCTGGCGCTGGGGAGGAAATTGACCAGGAGGATTCTGATGGTGAGGTGGTTTGTTTAAGTCAGGCACCCGGGGAGACACCTGTTGTCCGTGGGAGGAATAGGGCCATTGACATGCCTGGTGAAAATACCCAAAAAATCAGCTCTTCGGTGTGGAAGTATTTCAACAGAAATGCGGACAAAATTTGTCAAGCCGTGTGTTGCCTTTGTCAAGCAGTAATAAGTAGGGGTAAGGACGTTAACCACCTCGGAACATCCTCCCTTATACGTCACCTGCAGCGCATTCATCATAAGTCAGTGACAAGTTCAAAAACTTTGGGCGACAGCGGAAGCAGTCCACTGACCAGTAAATCCCTTCCTCTTGTAACCAAGCTCACGCAAACCACCCCACCAACTCCCTCAGTGTCAATTTCCTCCTTCCCCAGGAATGCCAATAGTCCTGCAGGCCATGTCACTGGCAATTATGACGAGTCCTCTCCTGCCTGGGATTCCTCCGATGCATCCTTGCGTGTAACGCCTACTGCTGCTAGCGCTGCTGTTGTTGCTGCTGGGAGTCGATGGTCATCCCAGAGGGGAAGTCGTACTCGTAAGACCACTTTTACTACTTCCACCAAGCAATTGACTGTCCAACAGTCCTTTGCGAGGAAGATGTAATACTACAGCAGTCATCCTGCTGCAAAGCGGATAACTGAGGCCTTGGCATCCTGGGCGGTGAGAAACGTGGTTCCGGTATCCATCATTACTGCAGAGGCAACTAGAGACTTGTTGGAGGTACTGTGTCCCCGGTACCAAATACCATCTAGGTTCCATTTCTCTAGGCAGGCGATACCGAAAATGTACACAGACCTCAGAAAAAGACTCACCAGTGTCCTAAAAAATGCAGTTGTACCCAATGTCCACTTAACCACGGACATGTGGACAAGTGGAGCAGGGCAGGCTCAGGACTATATGACTGTGACAGCCCACTGGGTAGATGTATGGACTCCCGCTGCAAGAACAGCAGCGGCGGCACCAGTAGCAGCATCTCGCAAATGCCAACTCTTTCCTAGGCAGGCTACGCTTTGTATCACCGCTTTCCAGAATACGCACACAGCTAAAAACCTCTTACGGCAACTGAGGAAGATCATCGCAGAATGGCTTACCCCAATTGGACTCTCCTGTGGATTTGTGGCATCGGACAACGCCAGCAATATTGGTGTGCATTAAATCTGGGCAAATTCCAGCACGTCCCATGTTTTGCACATACCTTGAATTTGGTGGTGCAGAATTATTTAAAAAACGAGAGGGGCGTGCAAGAGATGCTGTCGGTGGCCAGAAGAATTGCGGGACACTTTCGGCGTACAGGCACCACGTACAGAAGACTGGAGCACCACCAAAAACGCCTGAACCTGCCCTGCCATCATCTGAAGCAAGAAGTGGTAACGGGGTGGAATTCAACCCTCTATATGCTTCAGAGGTTGGAGGAGCAGCAAAAGGCCATTCAAGCCTATACAACTGAGCACGATATAGGAGGTGGAATGCACCTGTCTCAAGCGCAGTGGAAAATGATTTCAACGTTGTGCAAGGTTCTGCAACCTTTTGAACTTGCCACACGTGAAGTCAGTTCAGACACTGCCAGCCTGAGTCAGGTCATTCCCCTCATCAGACTTTTGCAGAAGAAGCTGGAGACATTGAAGGAGGAGCTAACACAGAGCGATTCCGCTAGGCATGTGGGACTTGTGGATGGAGCCCTTAATTCGCTTAACAAGGATTCACGGGTGGTCAATCTGTTGAAATCAGAGCACTACATTTTGGCCACCATGCTCGATCCTAGATTTAAAACCTACCTTGGATCTCTCTTTCCGGCAGACACAAGTCTGCTGGGGTTCAAAGAACTGCTGGTGACAAAACTGTCAAGTCAAGCGGAACGCGACCTGTCATCTCCTCTTTCACATTCTCCCGCAACTGGGGGTGCGAGGAAAAGGCTCAGAATTCCGAGCCCACCCGCTGGCGGTGATGCAGGGCAGTCTGGAGCGACTGCTGATGCTGACATCTGGTCCGGACTGAAGGACCTGACAACGATTACGGACATGTCGTCTAATGTCACTGCATATGATTCTCTCCCCATTGAAAGAATGGTGGAGGATTATATGAGTGACCGCATCCAAGTAGGCACGTCAGACAGTCCGTACTTATACTGGCAGGAAAAAGAGGCAATTTGGAGGCCCTTGCACAAACTGGCTTTATTCTACCTAAGTTGCCCTCCCACAAGTGTGTACTCCGAAAGAGTGTTTAGTGCCGCCGCTCACCTTGTCAGCAATCGGCGTACGAGGTTACATCCAGAAAATGTGGAGAAGATGATGTTCATTAAAATGAATTATAATCAATTCCTCCGTGGAGACATTGACCAGCAGCAATTGCCTCCACAAAGTACACAGGGAGCTGAGATGGTGGATTCCAGTGGGGACGAATTGATAATCTGTGAGGAGGGGGATGTACGCGGTGATATATCGGAGGATGATGATGAGGTGGACATCTTGCCTCTGTAGAGCCAGTTTGTGCAAGGAGAGATTAATTGCTTCTTTTTTGGTGGGGATCCAAACCAACCCGTCATTTCAGTCACAGTCGTGTGGCAGACCCTGTCACTGAAATGATGGGTTGGTTAAAGTGTGCATGTCCTGTTTATACAACATAAGGGTGGGTGGGAGGGCCCAAGGACAATTCCATCTTGCACCTCTTTTTTCTTTCATTTTTCTTTGCGTCATGTGCTGTTTGGGGAGTAGTTTTTGGAAGGGCCATCCTGCGTGACACTGCAGTGCCACTCCTAGATGGGCCAGGTGTTTGTGTCGGCCACTTGGGTCGCTTATCTTAGTCACACAGCTACCTCATTGTGCCTCTTTTTTTCTTTGCGTCATGTGCTGTTTGAGGGGTGTTTTTTTGGAAGGGCCATCCTGCGTGACACTGCAGTGCCACTCCTAGATGGGCCAGGTGTTTGTGTCGGCCACTTGGGTCTCTTATCTTAGTCACACAGCTACTTCATTGCACCTCTTTTTTTCTTTGCGTCATGTGCTGTTTGGGGGGTGTTTTTTGGAAGGGCCATCCTGCGTGACACTGCAGTGCCACTCCTAGATGGGCCAGGTGTTTGTGTCGGCCACTAGGGTCGCTTATCTTAGTCACACAGCTACCTCATTGCGCCTCTTTTTTTCTTTGCGTCATGTGCTGTTTGGGGAGTGTTTTTTGGAAGGGCCATCCTGCGTGACACTGCAGTGCCACTCCTAGATGGGCCAGGTGTTTGTGTCGGCCACTGGGGTCGCTTAGCTTACTCACACAGCTACCTCATTGCGCCTCTTTTTTTCTTTGCGTCATGTGCTGTTTGGGGAGTGTTTTTTGGAAGGGCCATCCTGCGTGACACTGCAGTGCCACTCCTAGATGGGCCAGGTGTTTGTGTCGGCCACTAAGGTCGCTTAGCTTACTCACACAGCTACCTCATTGCGCCTCTTTTTTTCTTTGCATCATGTGCTGTTTGGGGAGTGTTTTTTGGAAGGGCCATCCTGCGTGACACTGCAGTGCCACTCCTAGATGGGCCAGGTGTTTGTGACGGCCACTTGGGTCGCTTAGCTTAGCCATCCAGCGACCTCGGTGCAAATTTTAGGACTAAAAATAATATTGTGAGGCGTGAGGTGTTCAGAATAGACTGAAAATGAGTGGAAATTATGGTTATTGAGGTTAATAATACTTTGGGATCAAAATGTCCCCCAAATTCTATGATTTAAGCTGTTTTTTAGGGTTTTTTGAAAAAAACACCCGAATCCAAAACACACCCGAATCCGACAAAAAAAATTCGGTGAGGTTTTGCCAAAACGCGTTCGAACCCAAAACACGGCCGCGGAACCGAACCCAAAACCAAAACACAAAACCCGAAAAGTTTCCGGTGCTCATCACTACTAGTCATGGCCGAGACGATGAAATGCCATCAAAGTCGTCTGCCAAGGCCGATGCCCAATGTCATAGTACAGAGCATGTAAAATCCAAAACACCAAATATCAGTAAAAAAAAGGACTCAAAAATCTAAAATAAAATTGTCGGAGGAGAAGCGTAAACTTGCCAATATGCCATTTACCACACGGAGTGGCAAGGAACGGCTGAGGCCCTGGCCTATGTTCATGGCTAGTGGTTCAGCTTCACATGAGGATGGAAGCACTCAGCCTCTCGCTAGAAAAATGAAAAGACTCAAGCTGGCAAAAGCACAGCAAAGAACTGTGCGTTTTTCGAAATCACAAATCCACAAGGAGAGTCCAATTGTGTCGTTTGCGATGCCTGACCTTCCCAACACTGGACGTGAAGAGCATGCGCCTTCCACCATTTGCACGCCCCCTGCAAGTGCTGGAAGGAGCACCCGCAGTCCAGTTCCTGATAGTCAGATTGAAGATGTCAGTGTTGAAGTACACCAGGATGAGGAGGATATGGGTGTTGCTGGTGCTGGGGAGGAAATTGACCAGGAGGATTCTGATGGTGAGGTGGTTTGTTTAAGTCAGGCACCCGGGGAGACACCTGTTGTCCGTGGGAGGAATAGGGCCGTTGACATGCCTGGTGAAAATACCAAAAAAATCAGCTCTTCGGTGTGGAAGTATTTCAACAGAAATGCGGACCACATTTGTCAAGCCGTGTGTTGCCTTTGTCAAGCTGTAATAAGTAGGGGTAAGGACGTTAACCACCTCGGAACATCCTCCCTTATACGTCACCTGCAGCGCATTCATCATAAGTCAGTGACAAGTTTAAAAACTTTGGGCGACAGCGGAAGCAGTCCACTGACCAGTAAATCCCTTCCTCTTGTAACCAAGCTCACGCAAACCACCCCACCAACTCCCTCAGTGTCAATTTCCTCCTTCCCCAGGAATGCCAATAGTCCTGCAGGCCATGTCACTGGCAATTATGACGATTCCTCCGATGCATCCTTGCGTGTAACGCCTACTGCTGCTGGCGCTGCTGTTGTTGCTGCTGGGAGTCGATGGTCATCCCAGAGGGGAAGTCGTACTCGTAAGACCACTTTTACTACTTCCACCAAGCAATTGACTGTCCAACAGTCCTTTGCGAGGAAGATGAAATATCACAGCAGTCATCCTGCTGCAAAGCGGATAACTGAGGCCTTGGCATCCTGGGCGGTGAGAAACGTGGTTCCGGTATCCATCATTACTGCAGAGCCAACTAGAGAATTGTTGGAGGTACTGTGTCCCCGGTACCAAATACCATCTAGGTTCCATTTCTCTAGGCAGGCGATACCGAAAATGTACACAGACCTCAGAAAAAGACTCACCAGTGTCCTAAAAAATGCAGTTGTACCCAATGTCCACTTAACCACGGACATGTGGACAAGTGGAGCAGGGCAGGCTCAGGACTATATGACTGTGACAGCCCACTGGGTAGATGTATGGACTCCCGCCGCAAGAACAGCAGCGGCGGCACCAGTAGCAGCATCTCGCAAACGCCAACTCTTTCCTAGGCAGGCTACGCTTTGTATCACCGCTTTCCAGAATACGCACACAGCTAAAAACCTCTTACGGCAACTGAGGAAGATCATCGCAGAACGGCTTTCCCCAATTGGACTCTCCTGTGGATTTGTGGCATCGGACAACGCCAGCAATATTGTGTGTGCATTAAATCTGGGCAAATTCCAGCACGTCCCATGTTTTGCACATACCTTGAATTTGGTGGTGCAGAATTATTTAAAAAACGAGAGGGGCGTGCAAGAGATGCTGTCGGTGGCCAAAAGAATTGCGGGACACTTTCGGCGTACAGGCACCACGTACAGAAGACTGGAGCACCACCAAAAACGCCTGAACCTGCCCTGCCATCATCTGAAGCAAGAAGAAGTAACGAGGTGGAATTCAACCCTCTATATGCTTCAAAGGTTGGAGGAGCAGCAAAAGGCCATTCAAGCCTATACAACTGAGCACGATATAGGAGGTGGAATGCACCTGTCTCAAGCGCAGTGGAGAATGATTTCAACGTTGTGCAAGGTTCTGCAACCTTTTGAACTTGCCACACGTGAAGTCAGTTCAGACACTGCCAGCCTGAGTCAGGTCATTCCCCTCATCAGGCTTTTGCAGAAGAAGCTGGAGACATTGAAGGAGGAGCTAACACAGAGCGATTCCGCTAGGCATGTGGAACTTGTGGATGGAGCCCTTAATTCGCTTAACAAGGATTCACGGGTGGTCAATCTGTTGAAATCAGAGCACTACATTTTGGCCACCGTGCTCGATCCTAGATTTAAAACCTACGTTGTATCTCTCTTTCCGGCAGACACAAGTCTGCAGGGGTTCAAAGAACTGCTGGTGAGAAAATTGTCAGGTCAAGCGGAACGCGACCTGTCAACATCTCCTCCTTCACATTCTCCCGCAACTGGGGGTGCGAGGAAAAGGCTCAGAATTCCGAGCCCACCCGCTGGCGGTGATGCAGGGCAGTCTGGAGCGACTGCTGATGCTGACATCTGGTCCGGACTGAAGGACCTGACAACGATTACGGACATGTCGTCTACTGTCACTGCATATGATTCTCTCCCCATTGAAAGAATGGTGGAGGATTATATGAGTGACCGCATCCAAGTAGGCACGTCAGACAGTCCGTACTTATACTGGCAGGAAAAAGAGGCAATTTGGAGGCCCTTGCACAAACTGGCTTTATTCTACCTAAGTTGCCCTCCCACAAGTGTGTACTCCGAAAGAGTGTTTAGTGCCGCCGCTCACCTTGTCAGCAATCGGCGTACGAGGTTACATCCAGAAAATGTGGAGAAGATGATGTTCATTAAAATGAATTATAATCAATTCCTCCGTGGAGACATTGACCAGCAGCAATTGCCTCCACAAAGTACACAGGGAGCTGAGATGGTGGATTCCAGTGGGGACGAATTGATAATCTGTGAGGAGGGGGATGTACACGGTGATATATCGGAGGATGATGATGAGGTGGACATCTTGCCTCTGTAGAGCCGTGCAAGGAGAGATTAATTGCTTCTTTTTTGGTGGGGGTCCAAACCAACCCGTCATTTCAGTCACAGTCGTGTGGCAGACCCTTTCACTGAAATGATGGGTTGGTTAAAGTGTGCATGTCCTGTTTATACAACATAAGGGTGGGTGGGAGGGCCCAAGGACAATTCCATCTTGCACCTCTTTTTTCTTTCATTTTTCTTTGCGTCATGTGCTGTTTGGGGAGTAGTTTTTGGAAGGGCCATCCTGCGTGACACTGCAGTGCCACTCCTAGATGGGCCAGGTGTTTGTGTCGGCCACTTGGGTCGCTTATCTTTGTCACACAGCTACCTCATTGTGCCTCTTTTTTTCTTTGCGTCATGTGCTGTTTGGGGGGTGTTTTTTTGGAAGGGCCATCCTGCGTGACACTGCAGTGCCACTCCTAGATGGGCCAGGTGTTTGTGTCGGCCACTTGGGTCTCTTATCTTAGTCACACAGCTACTTCATTGCACCTCTTTTTTTCTTTGCGTCATGTGCTGTTTGGGGGGTGTTTTTTGGAAGGGCCATCCTGCGTGACACTGCAGTGCCACTCCTAGATGGGCCAGGTGTTTGTGTCGGCCACTAGGGTCGCTTATCTTAGTCACACAGCTACCTCATTGCGCCTCTTTTTTTTCTTCTTTGAGTCATGTGCTGTTTGGGGAGTAGTTTTTTGAAGGGCCATCCTGCGTGACACTGCAGTGCCACTCCTAGATGGGCCAGGTGTTTGTGTCGGCCACTTGGGTCGCTGAGCTTAGTCATCCAGCGACCTCGGTGCAAATTTTAGGACTAAAAATAATATTGTGAGGCGTGAGGTGTTCAGAATAGACTGAAAATGAGTGGAAATTATGGTTATTGAGGTTAATAATACTTTGGGATCAAAATGTCCCCCAAATTCTATGATTTAAGCTGTTTTTTAGGGTTTTTTGAAAAAAACACCCGAATCCAAAACACACCCGAGGCCGACAAAAAAAATTCGGTGAGGTTTTGCCAAAACGCGTTCGAACCCAAAACACGGCCGCGGAACCGAACCCAAAACCAAACACACAAAACCCGAAAAATTTCCGGTGCTCATCACTAGCCTCCAGTGTCCCACCAGCCCTAGCCCACCAGTGTCCCTCTAGTCCTAGACCCACAATGGCCCTCCAGCACTAAAGGGGTCTGCAGCAGATATTGGAGATATGTGCTGCTGACCCCCTTTTTTTCATGCAAAAGTAGCCACCATAGATTATGCAAAGGTTATCTAATGGGGCATATATATAGTTTCTGATGAGCAGCGCTCAACCTGTTGTGGAAGGAGTGTGACACTCTTAAGGTCGTAGTTTGCTGACAAATGAAGGTAACTGAGGAATGTTATGTTTGCCAGCAAATGAGGGTATTTTAGAGATGTTTTATAAATATGTCACTTGTTGAAAAACGAAAATAGTCAGAGATGTTAAAATAGATACTTTACTCAATTGATTAAAAGTTTATACAAGTTCTCAACTTTGCAAATATGTACTAATTGATAAATAACAATAACTCTTGTGGATACAAAGCGCTTTGGGAGTGAACCTGTATGTGATTGTATAACTGGGATGAGTGAGTGATAAAAGAAAATGTGGGAAATGAAAAGAGGAAAGAATGGGCAAGTAGAGGGGTGAATGATAGTTTCGGACATTGGTATCTAGTGATGAGCACCGGAAATTTTTCGGGTTTTGTGTTTTGGTTTTGGGTTCGGTTCCGCGGCCGTGTTTTGGGTTCGAATGCGTTTTGGCAAAACCTCACCGAATTTTTTTTGTCGGATTCGGGTTTGTTTTGGATTCGGGTGTTTTTTTCAGAAAACCCTAAAAAACAGCTTAAATCATAGAATTTGGGGGTCATTTTGATCCCAAAGTATTATTAACCTCAATAACCATAATTTCCACTCATTTTCAGTCTATTCTGAACACCTCACAATATTATTTTTAGTCCTAAAATTTGCACCGAGGTCGCTGGATGGCTAAGCTAAGCGACCCAAGTGGCCGACACAAACACCTGGCCCATCTAGGAGTGGCACTGCAGTGTCACGCAGGATGGCCCTTCCAAAAAACACTCCCCAAACAGCACATGACGCAAAGAAAAAAAGAGGCGCAATGAGGTAGCTGTGTGAGTAAGCTAAGCGACCCTAGTGGCCGACACAAACACCTGGCCCATCTAGGAGTGGCACTGCAGTGTCACGCAGGATGGCCCTTCCAAAAAACACTCCCCAAACAGCACATGACGCAAAGAAAAAAAGAGGCGCAATGTGGTAGCTGTGTGAGTAAGCTAAGCGACCCTAGTGGCCGACACAAACACCTGGCCCATCTAGGAGTGGCACTGCAGTGTCATGCAGGATGGCCCTTCCAAAAAACACTCCCCAAACAGCACATGACGCAAAGAAAAAAAGAGGCGCAATGAGGTAGCTGTGTGAGTAAGCTAAGCGACCCTAGTGGCCAACACAAACACCTGGCCCATCTAGGAGTGGCACTGCAGTGTCACGCAGGATGGCCCTTCCAAAAAACACCCTCCAAACAGCACATGATGCAAAGAAAAATGAAAGAAAAAAGAGGTGCAAGATGGAATTGTCCTTGGGCCCTCCCACCCACCCTTATGTTGTATAAACAGGACATGCACTCTTTAACCAACCCATAATTTCAGTGACAGGGTCTGCCACACGACTGTGACTGAAATGACGGGTTGGTTTGGACCCCCACCAAAAAAGAAGCAATTAATCTCTCCTTGCACAAACTGGCTCTACAGAGGCAAGATGTCCACCTCATCATCATCCTCCGATATATCACCGTGTACATCCCCCTCCTCACAGATTATCAATTCGTCCCCACTGGAATCCACCATCTCAGCTCCCTGTGTACTTTGTGGAGGCAATTGCTGCTGGTCAATGTCTCCACGGAGGAATTGATTATAATTCATTTTAATGAACATCATCTTCTCCACATTTTCTGGATGTAACCTCGTACGCCGATTGCTGACAAGGTGAGCGGCGGCACTAAACACTCTTTCGGAGTACACACTTGTGGGAGGGCAACTTAGGTAGAATAAAGCCAGTTTGTGCAAGGGCCTCCAAATTGCCTCTTTTTCCTGCCAGTATAAGTACGGACTGTCTGACGTGCCTACTTGGATGCGGTCACTCATATAATCCTCCACCATTCTTTCAATGGGGAGAGAATCATATGCAGTGACAGTAGACGACATGTCCGTAATCGTTGTCAGGTCCTTCAGTCCGGACCAGATGTCAGCATCAGCAGTCGCTCCAGACTGCCCTGCATCACCGCCAGCGGGTGGGCTCGGAATTCTGAGCCTTTTCCTCGCACCCCCAGTTGCGGGAGAATGTGAAGGAGGAGATGTTGACAGGTCGTGTTCCGCTTGACTTGACAATTTTGTCACCAGCAGTTCTTTGAACCCCAGCAGACTTGTGTCTGCCGGAAAGAGAGATCCAAGGTAGGTTTTAAATCTAGGATCGAGCACGGTGGCCAAAATGTAGTGCTCTGATTTCAACAGATTGACCACCCGTGAATCATTGTTAAGCGAATTAAGGGCTCCATCCACAAGTCCCACATGCCTAGCGGAATCGCTCTGTGTTAGCTCCTCCTTCAATGTCTCCAGCTTCTTCTGCAAAAGCCTGATGAGGGGAATGACCTGACTCAGGCTGGCAGTGTCTGAACTGACTTCACGTGTGGCAAGTTCAAAAGGTTGCAGAACCTTGCACAACGTTGAAATCATTCTCCACTGCGCTTGAGACAGGTGCATTCCACCTCCTATATCGTGCTCAGTTGTATAGGCTTGAATGGCCTTTTGCTGCTCCTCCAACCTCTGAAGCATATAGAGGGTAGAATTCCACCTCGTTACCACTTCTTGCTTCAGATGATGGCAGGGCAGGTTCAGGCGTTTTTGGTGGTGCTCCAGTCTTCTGTACGTGGTGCCTGTACGCCGAAAGTGTCCCGCAATTCTTCTGGCCACCGACAGCATCTCTTGCACGCCCCTCTCGTTTTTTAAATAATTCTGCACCACCAAATTCAAGGTATGTGCAAAACATGGGACGTGCTGGAATTTGCCCAGATTTAATGCACACACAATATTGCTGGCGTTGTCCGATGCCACAAATCCACAGGAGAGTCCAATTGGGGTAAGCCATTCTGCGATGATCTTCCTCAGTTGCCGTAAGAGGTTTTTAGCTGTGTGCGTATTCTGGAAAGCGGTGATACAAAGCGTAGCCTGCCTAGGAAAGAGTTGGCGTTTGCGAGATGCTGCTACTGGTGCCGCCGCTGCTGTTCTTGCGGCGGGAGTCCATACATCTACCCAGTGGGCTGTCACAGTCATATAGTCCTGAGTCTGCCCTGCTCCACTTGTCCACATGTCCGTGGTTAAGTGGACATTGGGTACAACTGCATTTTTTAGGACACTGGTGAGTCTTTTTCAGAGGTCTGTGTACATTTTCGGTATCGCCTGCCTAGAGAAATGGAACCTAGATGGTATTTGGTACCGGGGACACAGTACCTCCAACAAGTCTCTAGTTGCCTCTGCAGTAATGATGGATACCGGAACCACGTTTCTCACCGCCCAGGATGCCAAGGCCTCAGTTATCCGCTTTGCAGCAGGATGACTGCTGTGATATTTCATCTTCCTCGCAAAGGACTGTTGGACAGTCAATTGCTTGGTGGAAGTAGTAAAAGTGGTCTTACGAGTACGACTTCCCCTCTGGGATGACCATCGACTCCCAGCAGCAACAACAGCAGCGCCAGCAGCAGTAGGCGTTACACGCAAGGATGCATCGGAGGAATCCCAGGCAGGAGAGGACTCGTCATAATTGCCAGTGACATGGCCTGCAGGACTATTGGCATTCCTGGGGAAGGAGGAAATTGACACTGAGGGAGTTGGTGGGGTGGTTTGCGTGAGCTTGGTTACAAGAGGAAGGGATTTACTGGTCAGTGGACTGCTTCCGCTGTCGCCCAAAGTTTTTGAACTTGTCACTGACTTATGATGAATACGCTGCAGGTGACGTATAATGGAGGATGTTCCGAGGTGGTTAACGTCCTTACCCCTACTTATTACAGCTTGACAAAGGCAACACACGGCTTGACAAATGTTGTCCGCATTTCTGTTGAAATACTTCCACACCGAAGAGCTGATTTTTTTGGTATTTTCACCAGGCATGTCAATGGCCCTATTCCTCCCACGGACAACAGGTGTCTCCCCGGGTGCCTGACTTAAACAAACCACCTCACCATCAGAATCCTCCTGGTCAATTTCCTCCCCAGCGCCAGCAACACCCATATCCTCCTCATCCTGGTGTACTTCAACACTGACATCTTCAATCTGACTATCAGGAACTAGACTGCGGGTGCTCCTTCCAGCACTTGCAGGGGGCGTGCAAATGGTGGAAGGCGCATGCTCTTCATGTCCAGTGTTGGGAAGGTCAGGCATCGCAAACGACACAATTGGACTCTACTTGTGGATTTGTGATTTCGAAGAACGCACAGTTCTTTGCTGTGCTTTTGCCAGCTTAAGTCTTTTCATTTTTCTAGCGAGAGGCTGAGTGCTTCCATCCTCATGTGAAGCTGAACCACTAGCCATGAACATAGGCCAGGGCCTCAGCCGTTCCTTACCACTCCGTGTGGTAAATGGCATATTGGCAAGTTTACGCTTCTCCTCCGACAATTTTATTTTAGATTTTTGAGTCCTTTTTTTACTGATATTTGGTGTTTTGGATTTTACATGCTCTGTACTATGACATTGGGCATCGGCCTTGGCAGACGACGTTGCTGGCATTTCATCGTCTCGGCCATGACTAGTGGCAGCAGCTTCAGCACGAGGTGGAAGTCGATCTTGATCTTTCCCTATTTTTGGAACCTCAACATTTTTGTTCTCCATATTTTAATAGGCACAACTAAAAGGCACCTCAGGTAAACAATGGAGATGGATGGATACTAGTATACTTTTGGATTGACGAGCGACTGCCGACACAGAGGTAGCTACAGCCGTGGACTACCGTACTGCGTCTGCTGCTAATATAGACTGGATGATAATGATATAAAATATATATATATATATATATCACTAATGCAGCCGGACAGGTATATATTATATAATGACGGACCTGCTGGACACTGTCAGCTCAGCACTGCAGACTCCTAAAGTAAGCTACTAGTAGTATCAAGAAGATAGAAAGAAAAAAAACACCACAGGTAGGTGGTATACAATTATGGATGGACTAGCGACTGCCGACACAGAGGTAGCTACAGCCGTGGACTACCGTACTGCGTCTGCTGCTAATATAGACTGGATGATAATGATATAAAAAAAATATATATATATCACTACTGCAGCCGGACAGGTATATATTATATAATGACGGACCTGCTGGACACTGTCAGCTCAGCACTGCAGACTCCTAAAGTAAGCTACTAGTAGTATCAAGAAGATAGAAAAAAAAAACCACCACAGGTAGGTGGTATACAATTATGGATGGACTAGCGACTGCCGACACAGAGGTAGCTACAGCCGTGGACTACCGTACTGCGTCTGCTGCTAATATAGACTGGATGATCATGAGATATAATATATATATATATCACTACTGCAGCCGGACAGGTATATATTATATAATGACGGACCTGCTGGACACTGTCAGCTCAGCACTGCAGACTCCTAAAGTAAGCTACTAGTAGTATCAAGAAGATAGAAAAAAAAAACACCACGGGTAGGTGGTATACAATTATGGATGGTCGAGCGACTGCCGACACAGAGGTAGCTACAGCCGTGGACTACCGTACTGCGTCTGCTGCAGTGCTAATATAGACTGGATGATAATGATATAAAATATATATATATATCACTACTGCAGCCGGACAGGTATATATTATATAATGACGGACCTGCTGGACACTGACAGCAGAATGCGTTTATAGAATAAAAACACCACACGACGAGTGTTTAACTTTTTCAGGCAGACAATCACAATATACTGGTGGTCAGTGGTCACTGGTCAGTCACACTGGCACTGGCAGTGGCACTCTGGCAGCAAAAGTGTGCACTGTTAAAATATGTACTCCTGCTATAACTGCTCCCCAGTCTCCCCCACAATTAAGCTGTGTGAGCAGTGAGCACTCAGCACAGTCAGATATACAGTATTACATAGATGATGCAGCACACTGAGGGCACACTGAGGCTGAGCACAGATATGGTATGTGACTGTGTCACACTGTGTATCGTTTTTTTTCAGGCAGAGAACGGATTAATTTAACTGGTGGTCACTGGTCACACTATCAGCAAGTAGTACTCCGTCCTAATATGCTCCCCAAAATTAGTAAATCAAGTGTCTCTACTCTCTACTACTCTCTAGTCTACTCTAAACGGAGAGGACGCCAGCCACGTCCTCTCCCTATCAATCTCAATGCACGTGTGAAAATGGCGGCGACGCGCGGCTCCTTATATAGAATCCGAGTCTCGCGATAGAATACGAGCCTCGCGAGAATCCGACAGCGGGATGATGACATTCGGGCGCGCTCGGGTTAGCCGAGCAAGGCGGGAAGATCCGAGTCTGCCTCGGACCCGTGTAAAAAGCGTGAAGTTCGGGGGATCGGTATCCGAGAAACCGAACCCGCTCATCACTATTGGTATCTGAAATGGTGTATTTAGGGGATAACCGCTTTTTGCAAAAGTGGTATGTAGCAGTCCCAGAGATGTTTCTAGTTTTATGTCTAATATGGATACAGTCTCTTGCTGAACCGTTGCGGTTACTAAGTCTCTGTTAGTGAATGGACTGTGAACTTGATCGTTGTAATCTTTCGAAAAAGGATAAACGAATTGATGTTGTGGAGTTAGGTGAGTGATGGCGTCCCGCTCACTTACCAGTACCTTGTGATCGTGGTTTACCGCCGAGCTGTCTGCCTGCCACTGGGTGCCTGTGTGCTCCGGACTATCCGTACTCTGCTGTGGGACCGCCGTCCAGGGTATCGTTCACAGAGTGAACGTCCACTCAGACACAGACCAAGCAGAGAGTCGGATGTGGTCTGGGGAGAGGGGTTGGTGCAGTCTGGCATGTGCAGCCTTTGCTGGCCAGCTCCTATCCACTATGGAGTCTTGCCAACGGCGGCCACAGGGACTGAGCTTCTCCTCTCGGTTTGTTGCTGCCGCTTGATTTTCCTGGGTCGGCCCGTGCACGGATCTGCTTTGCTTGTTGTCACTGTCTCTCCCTCTCCAACGAAATTCAACCAATTACTGGTCTTCTTCTGGGAATTGTGGGTAGTGTAGTCTCTTCGTGTTCAGTAGTTATAGTAACCGGAGCTGTTTAATTGCTCCATTTTAATTAGTGATGAGCGGGTTCGGTTCCTCGGGATCCGAACCCCTCCGAACTTCACCCATTTTACACGGTTCCGAGGCAGACTCGAATCTTCCCGCCTTGCTCGGTTAACCAGAACGCCCCCGAACGTCATCATCCCTCGGATTCTCGCGAGATTCGTATTCTATATAAGTAGACGCGCGTCGCCGCCATTTTCATTCGTGCTTTGGAGATGATAGCGAGAGGACGTGGCTGCGTTCTCTCAGTTTCTGTGTTCAGTATGCTGCAAATATCTGTGCTCAGTGTGCTGCAAATATCTGTACTCAGTGTGCTTGTAAATATCTGTGCTCAGTGTGCTGATAATATCTACGTTCTCTGCCTGAAAAATGCTCCATATTTGTGCTGCATTGTAGTATATAGTAGGAGGACAGTGCAGAATGTTGCTGTGACCACCAGTATATATATAGCAGTACGGTACAGTAGTCCACTGCTCTACCTCTGTGTCATCAAGTATACTATGCATCCATACCTGTGCTGCATTTTAGTTGTGCGCAGTATATAGTAGGAGGACAGTGCAGAATGTTGCTGTGACCACCAGTATATATATAGCAGTACGGTACAGTAGTCCACTGCTCTACCTCTGTGTCATCAAGTATACTATGCATCCATACCTGTGCTGCATTTTAGTTGTGCGCAGTACTATATAGTAGTAGGGGACAGTGCAGAATGTTGCTGTGACCACCAGTATATATATAGCATTATGGTACAGTAGTCCACTGCTCTACCTCTGTGTCGTCAAGTATATTGTGGCCGGAGAGAACCCCAGCCCACGTGGACAATGGCTGCCGCGGCACTGAAGGGGTTTACCCCTAGTGCCCGGCACCATTATGATGACAATGGGATCTTGCAGCGATCTGTGTGAGCCGCTGACCGCCGGAGTCCGGGAGCTCCGCTCCCGGCAACGGCATCGGTGAGCACAGCCCCCGGCGCACTGAGCTGTGTGTGCGCCGGGGGAGAAGGGTGAGCCGCTGCGGGTGGGAGATCGGCTCCCGCTGCAGCGCTCTCTGTGGTTGCCTCTGCTTTGGGGCTCGGGAGCTCTGCTCCCGGCGCTTCAGCACGCTAGTGGTAGCCAACCGCAGCAGCCGGGACGAGCATCCCCGGCTGCTGGGCGGCAGGGGGGGTGCGCTGCAGCCCGGCTCCCCGCCGGACGCTACGACGAGGCCACAGGATACCGCACCGCACACAGGGGACCGGGCTAGCCGGATCCCTGCTTGGTGGGGGCACCAGAGTGCGCCGCTCAGGGGGGTCCGGGCTAGCCGGCTCCCTAGCGACGGGGTGTGTGTGTAGGGCAGTGAGTGCTGGGGACCGGAAGCTAAGCTCCCGGCACCTCAGTGCTGAAAAGGGCACAGAGCCACGGCAGCCGGGACCAGTGTCCTGAGCCGCCGGGCTTCAGATCAGGGGGGTGCGCCGCACTGTGCGGCGAGGCCACCAAGTAAGTGCCACACTGGGGGGACAGGGTGAGCCAGCTCCCTGGACCCTAATGGCAGGCAGGCTGGAGGAGGGGGGAAGCCAGCCCCATACCTCTAGCACTGAGAGAGAGAGCCCTAGCAGCCAGGCTGCAGGGCTAGGGGAGCCAGCGCTTGGCACAGTATTTAAAACAAAAACATTGTGTTTTAAATGTAATAAAAAGTGTATTGTGCTGGGAGGCACTGCAGTGCCTGGGTATGTGGAGCCTGTGCAGGGCACAGGCTCAGTGTATATTTAAAGGGGAATGTTCAGTGTATTTTAAATGTGATGTATTTAAAGGTAAAATGCACTTACTTGGTTGTGTGTCCCAGGAGGGGAATCCATGGCTGTGCAGGCTGATGGATTCTCCCAGACCTTTTCCCCAAAAACGGAATCCTTTCCCTTCCAGCCTCACACTTGAAAGTTGGCTTGGAAGAGAGAGGAGAAGCTCAGCTTTGAAACAAGCTGAGTGGTTTTCTGGAGCTCCATGGAGATCACCCGTAGTGGCCAGGAAACCTTGACCGGGGATCTAGGCTGCCCAGCTCTGGAGCCCAAATCCAGGCTGCAGGCAGTGGGCTAGGTCCCGGGCAGGTTTCTGGAAGTCAGTTTAGGCAGGAAAACTTCCCCCAGCCTAGACTGAACGGCACCGGGGCGTATCCTGATCCTCCAGGATGGGACAGTCAAAGGAGAGTGACCACTCCCCACTGTCCATAGAGAACAATGTTAGCTGTGCATATGACCAAGGCATGCACAGCCCATGGGTAAACATTGATTGGTTGTACACCACAGGGCGGGCTTACCCCCTGTGGTAATGTGTATTGGAGTAAGATAAAAGGAGGGCAGTTGCCCCATGAAAATTGTATTGTACCATCTTTATTCTGCTGGAACATCTTGCTGTATGCTGTTGCCCCTAGCAATAGGGAAGTCTTTTTTAAGGCTATTATTGAGCAAATAAACCTCATCTGCCTCAGGAAGATTGCTTCATCTTGTGACCTACAGGGTTATGCCAAACATAGCCCCGTCCTCCGGCTGTCCAGGGAAGCACCTAAAGTCTCCAAGTTCCGCCTTCCGCCACCTACCGGTTGAGGCCTAGCAAGTGGCTAGTGGGGATTCGTCAACACCACACAGGTGTGGAAAGGCAGTGCGTCGGCACATACAGAGCATAACCGTGGTTCCAAACGCCACGGCAGGTTAGGAGTTTGGTGGTGGCAGCATAAACCCGCCCACAGTGCAGTGGGTGGAGTCAGTAACAGGCGGTTACTGACGGTAAGCTGGAATCCCCTATGTGGTCAGGTCCCGTGTGACCTAACCTTCCATTCTGTGCACAGGGGATGGGACTCGAAAGCAGTGAGGTCTTTCGTACGGGACCGTCCTGTCACAGAAACTATGCATCCATACCAGTGCTGCATTTTAGTTGTGCGCAGTTTATAGTAGGAGGACAGTGCAGAATGTTGCTGTGACCACTAGTATATATATAGCAGTACGGTACAGTAGTCCACTGCTCTACCTCTGTGTCGTCAAGTATACTATGCATCCATACCTGTGCTGCATTTTAGTTGTGTGCAGTACTATATAGTAGGAGGGGACAGTGCAGAATGTTGCTGTGATAACCAGTATATATATAGCAGTACGGTACAGTAGTCCACTGCTCTACCTCTGTGTCGTCAAGTATACTACAAAAGTTCAGTAAAATGACCCGAAAATCAAAATTAAAAGCGTCTGATGAGAAGCGTAAACTTGCCAATATGCCATTTACGACATGGAGTGCAAAGGAACGGCTGAGGCCCTGGCCTATGTTCATGGCTAGTGGTTCAAATTCACATGAGGATGGAAGCACTCATCCTCTCGCTAGAAAACTGCAGTGCCACTCCTAGATGGGCCAGGTGTTTGTGTCGGCCACTTGGGTCGCTTAGCTTAGTCACACAGCTACCTTATTGCACCTCTTTTTTTCTTTGCATCATGTGCTGTTTGGGGACTATTTTTTAAATCTGCCATCCTGTCTGACACTGCAGTGCCACTACTAGATGGGCCAGGTGTTTGTGTCGGCTACTTGGTTCACTTAGCTTAGTCACACAGCTACCTCATTGCACCTCTTTTTTTCTTTGCATCATGTGCTGTTTGGGGACTATTTTTTAAATCTTCCATCCTGTCTGACACTGCAGTGACACTCCTAGATGGGTCAGGTGTTTGTGTCGGCCACTTGGGTCGCTTAGCTTAGTAACACAGCGACCTTGGTGCACCTCTTTTTTTCTTTGCATCATGTGCTGTTTGGGGACTATTTTTTGAAGTGCCATCCTGTCTGACACTGCAGTGCCACTACTAGATGGGCCAGGTGTTTGTGTCGGCCACTTGGGTCGCTTAGCTTAGTCACACAGCTACCTCATTGCACCTCTTTTTTCTTTGCATCATGTGCTGTTTGGGGACTAATTTTTTAAACCTGCCATCCTGTCTGACACTGCAGTGCCACTCCTAGATGGGCCAGGTGTTTGTGTCGGCCACTTGGGTCGCTTAGCTTAGTCATCCAGCGACCTCGGTGCACATTTTAGGACTAAAAATTATATTGTGAGGTGTGAGGTGTTCATAATAGACTGGAAATGAGTGGAAATTATGGTTATTGAGGTTAATAATACTATGGGATAAAAATGAACCCCAAATTCTATGATTGAAGCTGTTTTTGAGGGGGTTTTGTAAAAAAACACCCGAATCCAAAACACACCCGAATCAGACAAAAAAAATTTCAGGGAGGTTTTGCCAAAACGCCTCCGAATCCAAAACACGGCCGCGGAATCGAATCCAAAACTCGAAAAATTTCCAGTGCACATCACTAGTTTTAATTGATATATCCACTAGACTGGTTGTTCCTGTTGTCATTCACTCTGCATTTTACTCACATTCTGCTACGTGTCTAAGTTCTTTGAAGCAGTCTAAATTTATATTAAGAAATGGTGTAAGGTGGATCTATGAACATAGTATAGAATAAGAGCACAGCGGAAAAAAGTAAAAGATGACTAACAGTGAGGGTTTAAATTTGTAGTAAGTGTATATAATATCTTTATTGTGAAATTATAGTGTTAAATAAAGTATTGTGTGGATTGACTATTAATTATATAATTACTTGCGGTCTTGAAACTATAAATATTATAATAAATATATAATCAATATATAATCATATGCGATCTTGAGATTATAATATGTTATTAAATTATTGATAAATGTGTATAATCCTGCTATCATAAGGTTAAAGTGAACATACTGTCCTGAGACTATAATAAATCTATATTTATATGCGGTCTTGAGACTACAATATGCTATTGGTGGATGTATAATCTTGTGTGTAGTCCTAGTGTTGTATGGCTAAGGTAAAATGCTACACAAACACAAAACCAGCAGAAATAAGAAATAACAAAGAAACATCCTTTTCAAACATACAGAACTGAAGCCCCCTTCAGATTTTTTTCTAAGCCACCTCAAAGGACCACAGATAGAAACATTTACACAAATGGTAGAAAAAGATATAGAGAAGATAACTACAAGCAAAAAGATACATCGAAATATGACCAAGAAGGAATCCCTGGCACTTAAAGAATTACAAGAAAACCACTCCATCATAATCAAACCGGCGGACAAGGGTAGGGGAATAGTTATCCTCAACAAGACAGATTACATGGAGGAATCAAATCGGATTCTGAATGACACTACAACCTACAAATTAATGAAACAAGATCCGACAAAAGCATTTAAGAAACAATTAAATATTCACCTCCAAGATGGATTAGAAACAGGAATACTGAAACCACAAGAATTCAAGTACATATCCACCAGTAATCCAGTGATCCCAGTATTCTGTAACTTACCAAAAAATTCATAAAGACCCATTACATCCACCCGGAAGGCCAATCATTTCAGGAATTGGATCACTAACCTCGAACCTATCAGAATACCTCCACAATTTTCTACAACCCTATGTACAACAACAGCCCTCATATTTAAGAGACACTACCCACATCCTTAACATTTTGAAAGATTTAGTATGGGAAGATGACTACTGGATGTTCACGGCAGACGTCACTTCACTTTATTCAGTCATTATCCACAATCAAGGACACCCGAATCCAAAACACACCCGAATCAGACAAAAACATTTTCAGGGAGATTTTGCCAAAACGCGTCCGAATCCAAAACACGGCAGCGGAACCGAATCCAAAACACAAAACTCAAAAAATTTCCGGTGCACATCACTAGTTTTAATGTATCCACTTGACTGGTTGTTCCTGTTGTCATTCACTCTGCATTTTACTCACATTCTGCTGCGTGTCTAATGTCTTTGAAGCGGTCTATATTTATATTAAGAAATGGTGTAAGGTGGAACTATGAACATAGTATAGAAAAAGAGCACAGCGGAAAAAAGTAAAAGATGACTAACAGTGAGGGTTTAAATTTGTAGTAAGTGTATATAATATCTTTATTGTGAAATGATAGTGTTAAATAAAGTATTGTGTGGATTGACTATTAATTATATAATTACATGCAGTCTTGAAACTATAAATATTATAATAAATATATAATCAATATAAAGTCATATGCGGTCTTGAGATTATAACATGTTATTAAATAATTGATAAATGTATATAATCCTGCTATCATAAGGTTAAAGTGAACATACGGTCCTGAGACAATAATAAATCTATATTTACTGTATGTGCGGTCTTGAGACTACAATATGCTGTTGGTGGATGTATAATCTTGTGTGTAGTCCTAGTGTTGTATGGCTAGGGTAAATTTATATAATATAAATTTTGGGTATGTGTTAAGTGGAAAAATAAATGTTTCATTGTCAGTGGATAGTGTATCTGTTGACTGAGTATATTGCGTCAATTGTGAATAATGTATCAACTTGACAATTGCTAAAGTGTTGAATGCTATGTTTCTAATGTGAAAGGTTTACAATATTGCACTGTATTGGGAATATTGCATTGTGTTGGAAGCTTGATGGTCTTTGTGATATAAGCAAGTTTACACATAGTTTACACATAAAAGGGGCAATATTGGTTCCCAAATTAGGGATTGTCAATATTCTATCTCTATGTGTGGTATACCTCTGTACTTAAGCTTTGTTAGATAGATATGGTTGAACAATATCAATATCAAAAGAAATTAGTTGATGATTTTTCTGCTTCTATATATGAGATCGTGTCACTGTGTATATGTATATGAAATGTCCTTGATAGATCAGACTGGTTAATAGGTGTATATAAGGTTGATATGTCATGTATAATATAGGAAGTAGGTTTTAGCTTTCTTGTTTAATTCCATGTGTATGTGTTGATCTATCGTTTTCCATTTTCCTTTTGTTTTCATTTTCAATTTTACTTCTTGTATGTGATTGATTTAATTTCATTGTCTAAGTTCAGTCCTTTTGGTGCAATAGTTTTTAGTTCGTACATCCATCTTAATTCAAGTTTATTTATTTTCTGTATGAAGTCGCCCCTCTCCAGTTCGGTTTCACTTCCTGTATACCCACAAATCGTAGTGTGCTTGGATCGCTGTTGTGATTCTCTTTGAAATGTCTAGATAGGTTATGATCCGCTAAGCCTTTCCTTATATTTCTTAGGTGTTCATTGATGCATATCTTCAGTTTCCTGGTGGTTCTTCCGATGTATTGGTGAAGACATCCACATTCTAAAAGATAAATAATTCCTTTGCTGTTGCATGTAATGATATCTCTGATCTTGTATTCTTTGTTCGTGATGGAAGAGTTGAATGTTGTCATCGGTTTTGTGCTGTTGATCTTCTGATTTTTGCAGCCTTGACATGTGCCACAAAAGTAAAACCCTCTTGGTGCTGGAATGTTGTTTATAGTCTTCTGTTTGGATCTGGTGGGTTTGATGTGGTTCTGGACCAGTTTCTGTCTCAAATCAGGAGCTTTTCTAAATACTATTTTGGATATTTCAGAAAAATCATCTGCCAGTGTGTCACCTTCCATCAGTATGCGCCAGTTCTTTCTTTAGACTTTTTTGAAGTTGTTTTGACTGCTGTGAGTAGTCTGTTTTGAATAGAACTTCTTTATTTTCTTTTTCTTTTTGTTCTTCATGTTCTTTCCATCTGTTCCACCTCTTGGTAGGCTTGTTCAATTAATTGTCTGTTATATTTATTTACCTCAAATTGTAGCGCTAGTTCTTGTCCTTGTATTCTGTAGTCTTCTATCTCTATGCAGTTTCTTCTTAATCTAACAAATTGTCCTCTGGGTACTGTCTTCAACCAGTTTGGATGGTGACAACTTGATGATAAAATGAAGCTATTCACATCTACTGTTTTTCTAAATGTATTTGTGTGGATCCTGCCTTCTTCTAGGTAAATCTTGAGATCTAGACTCTCAACTTCTTTTTTGCTATATTGTGTGGTGGATATCAAATTGTTGTCGTTCTTGTTCAGGGTTTTGACAAATTCTAGCAGGGTGTGTTCTTCCCCTCGCCAAACGCAGAAGACATAATTTATATATCGGGTCCAGAGTACGAGATTTGTCCCAAGGTCTTTGGACCATATATGGTGGTCCTCCCACCAACTCATGAATAAGTTGGCGAAGCATGGCATAAATCTCATAACCGTTGCTGTGCCGTTTATTTGTAAAAAGTACCTGTCATCAAACCAGGCATAGTTGTGTGTAAGAATGAAATTGATACTTTCCAAACTGAAGTCTCGGTATTGTTGAGTCTTTATCTAGATGGTTTTTGATGCTGTAAATGCCTTGATTGTGGTTAATGACTGAATAAAGGTGGTCATTCCGAGTTGGTCGCTCGCAAGCTGCTTTTAGCAGCTTTGCACACGCTAAGCCGCCGCCTACTGGGAGTGAATCTTAGCATAGTAAAATTGCGAACGAAAGATTAGCAGAATTGCGAATAGACACTTCTTAGCAGTTTCTGAGTAGCTCCACACTTACTCGGCAACTGCGATCAGTTCAGTCAGTTTCATTCCTGGTTTGACGTCACAAACACTCCCAGCGTTCGCCCAGACACTCTCCCGTTTCTTCAGACACTCCCGCGTTTTTCCCAGAAACGGCAGCGTTTTTTCACACACACCCATAAAACGGCCAGTTTCCGCCCAGAAACACCCACTTCCTGTCAATCACATTGCGATCACCAAAACGAAGAAAAAACCTCGTAATGCCGTGAGTAAAATACCTAACTGCATAGCAAATTTACTTGGCGCAGTCACAGTGCGAACATTGCGCATGCGCAATTAGCGGAAAATCGCTGCGATGAGAAGAAAATTACCGAGCGAACAACTCGGAATGAGGGCCAAAGTGAAGTGACGTCTGCTGTGAACATCCAGTAGTCATCTTCCCATACTAAATCTTACATAATGTTAAGGATGTGGGTAGTGTCTCTTAAATATGAGGGCTGTTGTTGTACATAGGGTTGTAGAAAATTGTCCAGGTATTCTGATAGGTTTGAGGTTAGTGATCCAATTCCGGAAATGATTGGCATTCCGGGTGGATGTAATGGGTCTTTATGAATTTTTTGGTAAGTTACAGAATACTGGGATCACTGGATTACTGGTGGATATGTACTTGAATTCTTGTGGTTTGAGTATTCCTGTTTCTAATCCATCTTGGAGGTGAATATTTCATTGTTTCTTAAATGCTTTTGTCGGATATTGTTTCATTAATTTGTAGGTTGTAGTGTCATTCAGAATCTGCTTTGAATCCTCCATATAATCTGTCTTGTTGAGGATAACTAACTATTCCCCTACCCTTGTCCGCCGGTTTGATTATGATGGAGCGGTTTTCTTGTAGTTCTTTAAGTGCCAGGGATTCCTTCTTGGTCATATTTCGATGTATCTTTTTGCTTGTAGTTATCTTCTCTATATCTTTTTCTACCATTTGTGTAAATGTTTCTATCTGTGCTCCTTTGAGGTGGCTTAGAAAAAAATCTGAAGGGGGCTTCAGTTCTGTATGTTTGAAAAT
This sequence comes from Pseudophryne corroboree, assembly GCF_028390025.1. Taxonomy (NCBI): domain Eukaryota; kingdom Metazoa; phylum Chordata; class Amphibia; order Anura; family Myobatrachidae; genus Pseudophryne; species Pseudophryne corroboree. The sequence goes on from NW_026970511.1 coordinate 110,763, forward strand.
GGATGTTTCTTTGTTATTTCTTATTTCTGCTGGTTTTGTGTTTGTGTAGCATTTTACCCTAGCCATACAACACTAGGACTACACACACGATTATACATCCACCAATAGCATATTGTAGTCTCAAGACCGCATATAAATATAGATTTATTATAGTCTCAGGACAGTATGTTCACTTTAACCTTATGATAGCAGGATTATACACATTTATCAATAACTTAATAACATATTATAATCTCAAAATCGCATATGATTATATATTGATTATATATTTATTATAATATTTATAGTTTCAAGACCGCATGTAATTATATAAGGCGCTCATTACTTTATTGTGATTACATAAACCTTTTCTTTAAGCTAGCTTATCACTAAATTAAACAACACCACACACTGAAATAAAGACACGGACACAGTAGCTGGAGTTAAAGGTCAGACGATGTTTATTAATCGCTGACTAACTCTTTAAACTATAATTGTGATCGAATTAGAATTGATTTTGAATATGGACTTAAATTTAGTTTGGAGGATGGCAAACAGAAAGTCGCTGCCACACACCAGCACCCGTCACCTAGATGAAAACCACCAAACCAAGGAGGGGAGTACACATACCCCGCCTCCTTCCCGCATAAACCGCATTGTGCTGGCCTTACCCCTCTTTCTCTGGCAAACGTTCGGTTCCCGCAGGGGAACGTCTAAATGTCCAACCGCAAGGAAAGGACACACCTGCCGTCCTTCTAAAGAGGGAGCCCCACAATGACCACTTATGCCTGTGTGACAGCTTGTTGGTAGCGACTTCCCGCCAATCTGGCTTTCAAATAGCCAACTGCAAAATCTACAAACCGTAGCTGAAATCCGGGAGGGCGGGCGGGCATAAAATGAATGGCAAGAGGAAGTCTAGGAAAATGGCCCCCACCTATATACTATCCTAAGACCCTCCTATTAAGCTTGATGCACAACCTTCCAATCCAATAGGAAAAAACCAACAGGAAAAACTGATCTACCTAGCAACTGCTTAGTCATTTAACAACCAATCACAAAAAGTGGATCTCTTATATGGCCTCAGGCTTATGCAGCCTTCAGCTTATCTAAGGCGCTCATAACTTTATTGTGATTACATAAACCTTTTCTTTAAGCTAGCTTATCACTAAATTAAACAACACCACACACTGAAATAAAGACACGGACACAGTAGCTGGAGTTAAAGGTCAGACGATGTTTATTAATCGCTGACTAACTCTTTAAACTATAATTGTGATCGAATTAGAATTGATTTTGAATATGGACTTAAATTTAGTTTGGAGGATGGCAAACAGAAAGTCGCTGCCACACACCAGCACCCGTCACCTAGATGAAAACCACCAAACCAAGGAGGGGAGTACACATACCCCGCCTCCTTCCCGCATAAACCGCATTGTGCTGGCCTTACCCCTCTTTCTCTGGCAAACGTTCGGTTCCCGCAGGGGAACGTCTAAATGGTTGCATCATAAGCCCTGATAGTGGAGGGAGCCAGCGCGCACGTGGCTAGAGCGGCTAACCCGATTCGACCATCTGTCTGACAGAAGGCGGGCACAGTAAACCCTCAGCCGCCTCTCCCGGAACCAACGCCCGGAACTTGTCAAAATGGAATCGAGACCACGCATCCGCCATTCCGTTGTTGATTCCAGGAACGTGACGGGCCCTGACATTAAAACTGCGCCGCAAACAAACTAATACTAGATGCCGTAGCAGCCGCAGAGCCTACAGGAGAGGAGGAACGCTGATTCTCAATCGCATGTACCACCCCCAAATTGTCGCAGCGAAACGAGATGTCCCTATCCGCGCACTGGCAGGCCCCTAAATCAAGAGCCACTATGATCGGGAACAATTCCAGCAAAAGGAGGTTCTTGGTAAAACCTAGCGTTACCCCAGGGGCCGGCCAAGCAGCAGCGCACCATGCCCCAGAAAGACCGTATACGTGCACCATTGTCGCAGCTTGCTGTAACAACAAGGTGCAGGCCACAAAAACCTCCCTGATGAAGGACACCAGGAAAGAGACCAACTCCGCAAATCATACCTGATTTCGCGTGGAAGGTACATGGTGCGATGCCGCCGGACCGTCCTAGCCGTGGCCCGTTCAAGTCTGCGACAGAAAATCCTCCACATGGGGATAATCCGGCCCGCAAAGTTGAAAGAACCCACCAAGGACTGCTCCTGCATAAGCCGAACCCCGCGTTTTCCCAAACCGTCAGTAATTAAACCCAAAGCTCACGCACTTTATCTTCGGGTAGGCGACAGCGACCCCCCACCGTGCGTATTTCAATTCCTAAATAGCTAAGCCAAGTGCAGGGGCCCTCAGACTTGTCCGGCGCGACTGGCACCCCTAAACTGCCGCACAAGGATCTGGCAAACCGACAGAATATCCCCACAGATCGAAATGCCCCCCGGACCCACAAAGAGAAAGCCGTCCAGGCATTGAGCCACCCCGCGTTGGCCGGAGACGGACTGGACGCACCAATGCAAAATTGGGCTGACACTCTCAAAGCAGGCGCAGGAGACCAACAACCCATGGGGAGATACCGATTCATGTAAAACTCGCCCCCTAGTTTGAAAACCAGAAACCACCAGGAATCCGGATGCAGTGGAAGTAGCCAGAAATCCGGCTCCACGCCCAATTTTGCCAATAGACCCCCCGGACCACAATTCCGCACCAAGCGCAGAGCGTCATCAAAGATTGATAACGTACTCTGCACTAAGCCTGCGATCAGGGTACGTTATAAGGGTGCGATCAGTGCTGTATCCGGCGGAACTTGCCCGTGTCCTGCTTGGGCACCATCCCAACGGGAGAAATGCACAAGGAGGGCAACGAGAGAAAGGCGTAGGGCCCAGACATGCGCCCTAAGCCGATCTCCCCGTCCACTTGCCGCCGGACCCACTGCAGTAAAACACGCGCCGGTCTCAAATTCCGGTGGGCCACAACGTGCACCTAATCCGAAATGGGCAAATGGACACCGTGTCGAAAACCAACCAAGCGGAAGGACGCTGCCGTCTTGCCGGGGTATAATCTCAGCCAGCGCCGCAACTCGGGAACTTGAATCGTGGAGGAGGTTTACTTGCCAATTCCCCTGGCCTCGGCAGGAGCGGAGGCCTTACCGCTCGCCACTGAGGTGCAATCTTTGTCTGGGTGACTGGCCCCGCAAACTTACGCGAGTGGCGAAAAATGATAATTCATCCCCTTGACGCACTTGCCCTCGCTGTAGGCAAACACTTCCCTTTCCCTATCAACCGGGCACCCGGAGCCCCGGCCGCCCCGGGCTTCTTGACCGTGACGTCCGGAGTGGGCTTAACCTGCTGCGTGACCTACAACCACACCCTGACATCATTAAAAACCCACGGGCAGGATGGGGTTGCCATCCTGATTACGACGGAACTTCCATCGTAATCCCGCCAAGCGAAACCCTTGGATTCTAAGTACATGTCATGTGCTAAAAACAGATATTTAACTACACTGGCATACTCCCCGGGTCACGATTCCGTGTAGCACGCCATAAAACAAAACAAAACCAAAACCTTCGCAATGACTGGTGGAAATTGCGGAAAGCACTTTCCCCCATGCCACCCGGTTTCCTAGCTGCGTCAAAAACCTGCCGCAGCTCATCCGCAAGGGTGAAGACTGCCGTGTTGGCGCAATGCCCCATCTCCGTATAACGGGAGGGGTCGGGAGGCACCGCCGACGCCAGCGCCGCCCCTTTCCGTGATTCTTTCGCCATGCACCGCGCAATAAGTCTAGCTAATTTACGCGGGCGCCGCGGAGAACCTAAAGATACAACGCTAGACGAGGAGGAAGAACTACAAGACTAAACAGTGCAAAGGAATAGCGTGCTCACCCGTGCTTGAAGGACCCGGAACAGCCTTGACGGATGCACCCGACTCCGGTGGCGGCCGAACCTCTTCCGTCGGTGCCGCGGCCGCGACCCTCACCGGCCTCCGTCCCCTCCGCGACGCCGACCCGGAATCAGCCAGAACCTGTGAGGAAGAAACATAAGGGACAACATGCGCAGGGGAGACCTGCGCGTCAACGACAATGGGGGTAACAGGAGGGGGCAGGGGCCAAACCCCGGCGTGGAGTGCCCGCGGGAAGCGGCGGGGCAGGACCCCCAACTGGGGGGTACGCAGAGGCCCGGGGGACGGCAGCCCCGGCCACGGGGAAGCCGCCTATGGTGTAAGCAGGCCACCATGAAGGATGCGGAAGGTACTGACTGCCCCTGAAAATCCCGACAAAACCGGGAGTAACTGGGGAGGAGCCAGGGGTGGGGGTCGGCAAACCGTGCCCCAGCCTTTGACGGCCCAGAATATGAGCCCGAAAATGCAGGGGGGGGGGGGAGGGGTTACACCGCAACCCGGGGGCCGCCGACCGCCCGCGTGGGCTGGACGACGACGCCCGAGCCGGTAACATGCGTGAAAAATTGTGGGGCGGACGTCACTGGTATTCCAGTGGGCGACGCTCCGACGGGCGTAGGGACCACCGGCGCAAGAGGCCAGGGAAGGCCCCCGGGGAAAAATTGATCCCCAGTGGACCGTTGAGGCGGGCCAATGAGCGAGCAGGGCCGGGCCGGTGGAAAGCAGCAGCGATGGCCGACTGCGTCGCCACCCGCCGAACGCTCCCGGTGGGCCAGGGGAGGGGCCAGGCGCCCGGCCCCCGGGGGCGACGCCACGGGACGACGCGCCACAGGACGCCGCGCAACGGGTGACAGAGAGCCCATCCAAAAGGGGACCCAACCTCCGCCCCCCATCCCCGACCCCACAGCCGGGCGCCACAGTCCCCACGGTAGTGAGGGGTAAATCCGCCCAAGCTGCGGGTCCGGGGGCAGAGGGCACCCCACCCTGCTGCCCAGAGTTAATACATTGGTGTGAACATGCAGCGCCCCCACTCCCCCCGCAGGCCCGCCGCGGCCGCCCGGCACCACGTGGGCGCCCGAGCCGCCGCTCAGAGCCGCAGGCAGGGAGGGAAGGGGAGGCCCGGCGCCGACCAGCGCGCCGGGCGAGGAAGCACTGGGGAAGGTAAAGCCGCCGGGGATGCAGGCGAACGCGGTCCGGCCGAGCCGCGCGCCTCGGCGGCACGAGGAGAGCGACCGCCGGCCACGCGCCTGACGTTGGCGGGGGAGCGGGCCGTCACTGCCCGACCCCGCCGTGGGCCCGCAACCCACGGGGGGGGGGGCCGTACTGGGGGAACGGGTGCGGGGTTTGTACACTGCCTCACGAGGTGAGGGGAGGGAAGGGGGGGGGAGGCGGAACGGAGTGGACGCAGCATCAGGGGGGGGGGGGGCAGCAATACAACACAGGCAAATTCATATGGCAGGAAGGACCACCACAAGGAGGGGAGCGAATATGACACAAATAAATCCACAAGGGAACAATTATACTGTCTATACTTATCCTTCCTGGGCCATAAAATGAATGGCAAGAGGAAGTCTAGGAAAATGGCCCCCACCTATATACTATCCTAAGACCCTCCTATTAAGCTTGATGCACAACCTTCCAATCCAATAGGAAAAAACCAACAGGAAAAACTGATCTACCTAGCAACTGCTTAGTCATTTAACAACCAATCACAAAAAGTGGATCTCTTATATGGCCTCAGGCTTATGCAGCCTTCATCTTATCTAATTAATAGTCAATCCACACAAGACTTTATTTAACACTATCATTTCACAATAAAGATATTATATACACTTACTACAAATTTAAACCCTCACTGCTAGTCATCTTTTACTTTTTTCCGCTGTGCTCTTATTATATACTATGTTCATAGATCCACCTTACACCATTTCTTAATATAAATTTAGACCGCTTCAAAGACATTAGACATGCAGCAGAATGTGGCTAAAATGCAGAGTGATTGACAACAGGAACAAAAAGTCAAGTGGATACATCAATTAAAATGGACCAATTAAACAGCTCCGTTTACTATAACTACTAAACACAAAGAGACTACACTACCCACAATTCCCAGAAGAAGACCAGTAATTGGTTGAATCGCATTGGAGAGGGAGAGACAGTGACAACAAGCAAACCAGATCTATGCACGGACCGACCGAGGAAAAGCAGCGGCAGCAACAAACCAAGATGAGAAGCTCAGTCCCAGTGGCCGCGTTGCTAAGTCCCGCAGCGGAGGACGGATAGTACAGAGCACACTGGCACCCGGGGGCAGGCAGACAGCTCAGCGGGACACCGCGATCACAAGGTACTGGTGAGTGAGCGGGACGCCGCCACTTACAACTTAAATTCATTTATCCATTTTTGATAGATTACCACGATCAAGATCACAATCCATTCACTAACAGAGACTTAGTAACCGCTACGGTTCAGCAAGAGACTGTATCCATATTAGACATAAATCTAGAAACATCTCAGGGACTGCTACATACCACTTCTGCATAAAGCGGTTATCCCCTAAATACACCGTTTCAGATATCAATATCCAAAACTATCATTCACCCCTCTTCTTGCCCATTCTGTTCTCTTTTCATTTCCCACATTTTATCACTCACTCATCCCAGTTATACAATCACATACAGGTTCACTCCCAAAGCGCTTGGTATCCACAAGAGTTATTGTTATTTATCAATTAGTACATATTTGCCAAGTTGAGAACTTGTATAAACTTTTAATCAATTGAGTAAAGTATCTATTTTAACATCTCTGACTATTTTCATTTTTTCAACAAGTGACATATTTAGAAAACATCTCTAAAATACCCTCATTTGCTGGCAAACATAACATTCCTCAGTTACCATCATTTGTCAGCAAACTACGACCTAAAGAGTGTCACACTCCTTCCACAACAGGCTGAGCGCAGCTCATCACAAACATTATATTTGGCCACTTGTGGGTTTATTACCTAGTTATGAGCAGCAGCGAGTGTTATTAGCTAAACAACGGCACAGTGCCCAGGTGCATATTACTAATATTTCTATATCTAATGGGACATAGCTGCACTCACCCCCAGCACTGTGTCTCCCCCCAGCCCCCCGCCCCCTCCCCCCATGAACACACACACACACTCACACACACACACACACACACACACACACACACACACACACACACACACACACACACAATGTCTCTGCTGCCCTGGTTAATTTTGGTTCATTTTTTGGCACATTTATTATCATTTTCATTTTTAAGCAGTATATCAGTTACCCAGTATATCTGATACCAGTGATAAAACAAAACAAATCCTATCCCAGCTTCCTCTCCTCCCGTCTTTCCAGTGTCACAGAGGACATTAATACATACACAGGGAAACCAGATATCACCCAGATTTGCATGCCTCCCCCTGCTCCGTGCTCCCTCTGCCCGGCATATAATCATTACACCACTGGCACTTGTCACATCTGCTGTCATTATATTAGTAAGGGAAACAGGACAGGTCGCCCGGCTGTGCAGAATGCAGCTGTCTGTGCAGAGTGTGATAATCATCATTTTATCTATAATCGGGATACATGGAATCATCATAAACTCCGCCATCCTCTCTGTGTACATCAGACTCTGGAGAACGAGCAATAGACTCATAGCCAGTGACCCAATCCTGCTCTCTATGGCTCTCACCAATCTCCTCCTGGTGTGCCAGTTGTTGGTGAGCTATTACTTGTCTTTTCACACTCAAATGAACACAAGAATTTTATTGTTTTTGAGTTATGTCCTGTTTGTCCTACAGAATATGAGTTTTTGGAACACCGCCTGGCTTTCCATCTGCTACTGTGTGAAACTCGTCACCGTTACCCACCGGATCTTCCTCTGGGTGAAGATGTGGTTTCCCTCTTCCATCACCAAACTCCTCATTGGATCAGCAATATGGTCAGTTCTGGTGACTTTGCCATTTTTCTGGACAGCAGAGATGATGTTTCCACAGAAAACAAATATTACTGATGGGTCAGTAAGTTTTGCAATGACGGTAAATGTCCTTTACACTGTGACTAATATGCTGCTGAGTTACATCCTGCCCTTTACCCTGACTGTCATCTGTATTGGGCTCAGTGTGACGTCTCTCCTGCACCATGTCTGGAGGATCAGGCAGAACGTGTCCCAGGACAGCTCATCCCCTCAGCTCCGGGCTCTTGTTCGGGCGGCTGTGACAATGACGCTGCGTGTGGTGTTGGACCTGATCTTCCTTATTATCATTATTTACATGTTTGCTGTGTCGTTCTATATGAGTCCAGTGATGGATACATTATTCTTGGTGTTCCTCTTCTCATATCCATCAGTACAATCTTTCATACTAATCTTTGGAAACCCCAAATTAAAGAGAAGTCTCTTCAGATGAGAAGTTACCTTGTTGTCATTAGATGACACAGAGGACCTGTAGCTGAGTATCAGGCAGTAATTATATCTTACACATTCTTAGCAGCTTAAAGAAAAACAGATTTTAGGATTTTTTTTAATCTTTCCTCTATTATGTAGTATATGTGATATTGTTTGTGTAATATATTAAGAAAAGAAATGCACATAAATTACCATCGTAGTCCATTGTGAGTTTCAATATTGTCTCCTACTTGCTGTCTTCTGATAACCCCAGGCTTCTAAGGTAAATCTTGGTGGAAGGCTGTAACCCAAAGTATAGTGCCCCTAGCATTGCGCCCCCCCCCAGCTGGGTGAGAGTGATGATGGAGATGTAGTATAGAAACTGTTAGTCACTTTGTACATCTCTCCGCTCCTGTTACATCACTACATGATGATTGCTGTGTCACACTGTCCAGCAGAAAGCTACATAGTGTCATATTCCCATCACTGCTGTGTCCTGTCACTGACCAATAGCCGCCCTGCACACAACTCAGACACTAAGTGCCTGGTACTTACCACAACGCTACTAGCCGCCACCTACATTAGGGTGATAATAACTTAACTGACACTAACAAGCTTCTCACTTCAATAAGGGAAAGATCCACTGAGCACCGAAGGCCCAAATAATAATGTATAGTCCTATACTGCCTGGCGGGGGGGGGGGGGCAGCCGTAGACAGAAGTGGCTGTAGACTGGAAGTGATGGGTATTATGGGAAGAAGTGCTGAGATACTCACACTACTGTACATGGCCCAATGTATTGTGTCAGTGGAATCAGGATTAATTACTGATGTCGGGATCCTGATGTATTAATCCTGACATGGGTGAGCAAAGGGTATTACCCCCTCTCCTCTACCCCCTAACCCTCTGGCCCCGCAGACTAAACCTAACCTTTACCTTTAGTGCCTTACCCTAACCAACCCCAAGGGCTGCCTAATCCTAACCCTTCTATCCCACAGCCAAACCCTAACCCCCCCTCCCCCCCGCAGCTTAACTCTAACCCTTCAGGGTGGCGCCTAAACCCCATATGTTATGTTTTAAAAAATACACCACTTTACTGTTGCCAATTGGTGTTGAATGCTTGTGATGTGTCCCAATCAAATGCACAGAAATTATAAATGTGTTGTCTGTAAATAGATGTTAAATATTTTTTAAATATTGATTATTTTATCCAATTTAGTTATAAATATGTATTCAAACTTCAAAAAGATATGCAATTAATTGTAATCATTATTTTTAAGTAAAAGTAAATGTACATATACTGATGGATCCTCATTCATCGTTGCAGTTTCGCCACCTAAACTGAGTATTTGTCGCGCGTTAGCTATAGCTCGAGTTGTTGAGGTATTGCACAGAGAGGCGCGTTAAGGTGCGACAACATACATAGCATGCAATACACATCTTCACCACTGGGTGGCTAATGCTCCACTAATTCAGTACAGTAAAGCGAATAGCAGAAGATGGATATACAGTACAGTACAGTAATCGTACGGTAATAGTGTACTCTCAGCAAGCTATGGCAAATTGGCAGTTACAACTGTAATGTTATACACACAGACCAAAGGTAATATGGAGAAGGACTATCAGGAACTTGAAGTGTATAGTGTACTGTAAATAAACGAATGCTGTAGAAAATATTCATTCTCTGTCAGGACCAAAAAAATAAATCAATTAATAACTTTGTATAAATAGCTGTGTGATTCCAACTCTATGGCTGAGTGTAATGATTTATTTTCCTTTAGAGAGCTGTGTAGAACTCTGAACTGTACTTTTCTTTGTGTGCATTGGAGACCCTGAGCCAATCTACAGATGTGTCCTCTTACATCCGTGCTGCAGTCATGGTAAATAGCCCTTGAAGTCACACCATGCCGGCAGTGGGACTCGGTAGCGCTAATCTTAGATGCAAAGTAATGTAATAGGACGCACAAGTAGCTTCTGCTGATTAAAATGATATGCAGCATGTCTCTATTCTGTGTGTGACTGTGACTGTATTTGCATAGAAAATGCTCTGCTACAGTGTTTCCCTGGAAAACACTGTAACGTTTCATTTCGGATGCAGATAAGAGCCGCTATTACACACAGAATATTGGCATGCTGCATATCATTTTAATCAACGGAAGCTGCTTGTGCATCCTATTGCATTACATTGTGTCTAAGATACATTTTTAGGACAAAAGCTGCAAAAAAAGACGTTCGGCTCTACCGAGTTCGGCTACAGCATGGCGCAACTTGAATGGCTGTTTAGCGTGACTGCAGCAAGGATGTAAGAGGACACATCTGTAATATGCATTTACAGCAAGGAAAGATGCCCGACAATAGCAGAGCTGCCCGGCAAATGACAGCTCACCACGCCAAGCATCTCTAGATCTCTATGTGCATGCACAATGCTGACATGCCTTATAAATGAATGTGCATTCTGTGCCCTCTGGGTTCCCTTCCCCCAACCAAAGCCAGCATGAGCCATTCATTTATATACAGTAGTGTACCGGCCGTGTTGTGTTTGTCATTTACTAAGCAGTACACCCAGTCCGTGATATCACAGTCTCACAGAGGGAGGGATTAGTGGTGGGGGAGGCTGCCTATTAAAGCAATGGGGAGGCCCAGGACGAAGTACAGTAACTCAGTCTCATAAAGATAATACTATCGTAATTTGTAGTCACACTTGTATATATGTGTAATAAGTAGCACCTACGTTTTTTTTCTAATTTCGACTGTATACGTGTGTGCATGTCTGAGACTGTATACAAAGTATGACGTCACTTGTTTTTTCAAAATTAGAAAAAAAAAATGGAGGATGACAATTTATACACAGATATACAAATGTGTCCTTTGCGGGAATCGAACCCTAGCTCACGGGCATGGTAATAGGACGCACAAGCAGCTTCCGAATTATAATGATATGCAGCATGTCTATATTCTGTGTCTGACTGCGGAGTAATGTTGCCCATACCAAACAATCAGATTAAATATACAGGTTGAGTATCCCTTATCCAAAATGCTTGGGACCAGAGGTATTTTGGATATGGGATTTTTCCGTATTTTGGAATAACTGCATACCATAATGAGATATCATGGTGATGGGACCTAAATCTAAGCACAGAATGCATTTATGTTACATATGCACCTTATACACACAGCCTGAAGGTCATTTTAGCCAATATTTTTTATAACTTTGTGCATTGAACAAAGTGTGTCTACATTCACACAATTCATTTATGTTTCATATACACTTTATACACACAGCCTGGAGGTCATTTAATACAATATTTTTAGTAACTTTGTGTATTAAACAAAGTTTATGTACATTAAGCCATCAAAAAACAAAGGTTTCACTATCTTATTCTCACTCAAAAAAGTCCGTATTTCGGAATATTCCGTATTTCGGAATATTTGGATATGGGATACTCAACCTGTATGTATATATATATATATATATATATATATTCTTCTAGAAGCAGCTAGATAAATGTTAAGTAGAAACTGAATGGATAGAGATGCTATTACTCACCACATTTCCGCGATACAAAAATGCAGAAAAGACGATTTGCGCTACCGAGTCCCGCTTCCGGCGTGGCGTGACTTCAAGGGCTGTTTAGCGTGACTGCAGCAAGGATGTAAGAGGACACATCTGTAGATTGGCTGAGTGTCTCCAATGCAAGTTTATTGGACACCTTACACATGTGCACTGGTAATTATCAACAGCGACCTCTGGTGCATGATCCCTGGTATTACACTCTCAAGTAACGCCATATGCCATGCTAAACTCTATGCGCCACCCTGCGACAAAACACGCCGCCTTGCGACCAGGCACACTGCGACTCTGTGATCGGGAAAATAGCCATAGACGGTATAGATGAGCAAAGGTCCATCTGTATGTGCCAATATCCCTGAAGTGGTTAACCCTATCCTGCCAGCTGTTGTAATGTCGGGATACATATAAATTGAAGAGAAAAAGAAAACTTTTTTGGGGGGGCACTCGGTAAACAAATGTTTCTAAAACGTAACTTTTATGAATAGACTAACTTTCAGACAAACACACATTTAACAAATAGAAAAATAGGGGATTTAAAAAGCTAATGCAACCCTATATTAAATTCCAACAATTGTATTGCAGAGTAATGATTCCAACAATTACAGACAAAAGTTTGTTCCATATTTTGCACATGCCTCGGATGGATAATTTTATACAATTAAATGTTTGCATTAAATCCATAAATAATGCAATTACCGCTCTCCAGGATAGCTCTTTAAATCATTGGTTATGCAAAATCAAGAAAAAAGACAATGTATAAATCAACAGTCTCAAAACAATGTGTCAGAAACATAGTATCTCTGTTAGTGCCAAACAATGGTTTGTTCCCAATGGAGAATTGCAAGATAGAACAATACCTAGGTGGCAACATTGCAACTTAATTACAGTCTCTGTAAATTGTTGCAACTTTAATGGAATTGTTTCATATTAGTGTCAAAATCAACAATATACTAGCTGCAATACAAAAAAAATATATATTTATATATACTGTACTTGGTAGACCCTTGGCAAAAATACTGTTATATCATCTTCCAATATATATGCATCCAGTCAACTGGATAATAATTAAATAGTTTAAAATTCCATCCATCAAGGAATTATGTAAATTGAGGAATAGGGGTGGGATGTAAGAAAAAGAAAGTTCACAAAATGACAATATCTTACACCGCTGCTTCTCACCGTCACACTACCAATTATTGAGACATTGAATGGCCAGTGAGAGAGAGCATATCATGGATCATTGGAACATCAGTCGGTCAGTGAGCGAGTGCAGTTTGTAAACAGTACCTGTTAAAGTACTGTCATGCACCGCTACTTCTCACCATCATATCATAGATCATTGGAACATCGGTCGGTCAGTGAGTGAGTGTAATAAAATTAGAAAGAAGTAAAGTGCTTCTCCTGTCGGTTGCTATTGGTAACCATCCTAATAAATGTGGTGCAGTCAAAAAGAGAGCAAATTTATAAATAGAGAGAAGCAGTAGTTTAATTTTCTCTAGATGAAAATAAGTCTGAAAAGTGAAAGGCTCTCTAAACATGGCCCTGCACCTCTGCTTCCTGACATCATGTTTTGAATAATCAAAGCATTGAATGGCAGGTGAGCGAGCGCAAGGGATAGTAAATGAGAGACGAGAAAATGAAAGGAAAAAGTGCTGTAAGTTTAGCAAAATATAAATATAAAATCAGATGATATATGATTGAAACAAATGCAGCATCTGAAATCTCATTAGTATACTGCGTCAATTTAAATCATTATACTCCCCCTAATCAGATTCCTCTCATGATGGATGTTTGAAGGACTTTAGTTGCTGGTATAAGCATGCCTTCTGTCCTTACAAAGCATGGTCAGGTCCACCTACGTGCACAGATGAAGCCATCCTTGCTGAAACTATTTTTGACCCGCATAAACTTAAGTTGGAGCATGACATTGGTCCACTGGAGGATGACCAATGGCTCCAGGTGTTGTGTTCCCTTAAGTACACTACCCCGTGTATCAAGTATCAACAAGTCTTCTTTTTTATCCTTCATAGATCATGTAGAACCACAGTCTCTCTATGTAAAGCGGATTTGAGACCTAGCGCAGTTTGTCCACGATGTGGTGCCCCTGAAGCCGATTTCTGGCACTTACTATGGTTATGCCCAATGGTGTATGCTTTTTGGGGGGCAGTTTGGACAGATATACTACTCACTGAACCGGCCTTATCCCCCATCTCTCCTAAACTGTGTATATTTGCTCTAGACTTAGTGTAAACCTACTCCCCAGCAATACATAAATATGTTCTCTGCCTGACTACCTTGGGAAAAGTACATCCCCAGCCATTTCTCTAACATACCCAGTATTTATTTGAACTATCTATTCATGGTTCAGACTAATTCGTTATCTCTTGCCAAGATTATGTGGCACATATACTACTAATGTCCAGGTAGTATACAATACCAAGGAGAATCTAGCAAAAATATGAGGCAACCATTGGCCTACGCTTAATAACTTGGCCTAGGGCAAGGACTAACCTGAGCCTGGGTGCATGGGATTGTCCTAATATGTACTACGCACAATTATCCCGTACGTATGCACAAATATTCCCGGGTGCGGGATAACCAAAATAATTACAATCAAACCCAGAGCGGCTAGTTGCTAAGCAACCGGACGCATGTGTCACAGTCAGACACTATGCAACTGTTTCTGGCCGGCTATTATAGGCGACGGTTTGCACATTGTCGCTATGACTACCAGTGGATAGGCTGCTGCACCTAGGATATAGAGTGCAGCTGCCCGTACCGGCCTATCATGTCGCACCTCACTCTAATATAATAACCCCAGATACAATCTATGTATTAACTACTCCTTTACTCCCGGGCTACCTTTTGAGATGAGGGTGCTTAGTAACCGGACATATGACACTGAATACCGGACATATGACACTGAATACAGCAGAGATATTGAGATCAACTCCGGTAATAATATGATTATGTTTGGCTGGATACACTCACTGATTAGCCTAATTAGAATTATCACCCAGATCAACTGCAATATGATTATGTTTGGCTGGATACATTCACTGATTAGCCTAATTAGAATTATCACCCAGATCAACTGCAAATGTAGTTAACGAACCCGCTGGACGGGTAGATCGGGGTACCTAACAATGAAATGGAAGGTGCGGACCCGCCCCCAATACACAAGGTAACATATGGCGTTCGGTTGCTTAGCAACATGACGCATAGGTCCCAGCCGGACATGACGTGCCGCCTTTGCCTGGATAGTCAGGGTAACGGCACGGACTTTATACAAGTCGCGTTGGCTAAAAGGTGACAGATCGGCGGCGGTGGGGAGATCAAGTGTAACTGCCCGCACATGCTAGTATACCATAGCTAATCTGGGACAGTAATCATTTCTCTTCCCCAGGGCCGCTGTACGGCGACCAGGGTTGCCTAGCAACCAGATACATTGCGTCACTTCCGCTGATCACAGCGGAGTTTCTGAAATCAATTCAAGTAATTAATTAGACAACAGTGATTGGCTGTTTGTTACCTAACTGGTATTTAAACCTGGCTCATCACCCAGATGAGTAGCATTGGAAGTGAACAAGCCCGCAGGATGGGTGAAACGCGTTTTCCATCTTGGACCAGGGACACTAGGAGTATCACTCAGATCATGCCAACCCCAGACTGACCCAGGGACCTGGGCAGGGACCGGTATTTTTTGATTTACCAGACATGGCACACCAATTGTAGTAATATTGGTATATGTAATATCTTACATGGAACAGTATTATTTAACTGCACAGGGCATTTCAAATTGAAATCCCTATGAAACCAACAGGTATCAGGGACACTGATACTTTCTGGACATACCCTCTTTCAGTGGCTGTCCATTATAATACAAACAGCCCTGCATTGTGATTCAATTGTTTTTCTGTCTGCATGTGGGAACAGCTGGTCAAATTGAGCACTTACCATTGTCTGTGTGCTTCTGTAATAGATTTGTATTGAGGGCAGAATGTCAGAATACTGAATCTCCACACACTCCATGGAATGGTTTCCCAGTATATTACAGTATTGTGAATTACTAGAGTGTGCATCCAAATATAAAATCTGACTGCAGTGCCTGTGCAAAGACTCAGGTTGATACCTGATATAGTTCTATTCGATTTTTTGTAATCTCCTATCCTTTCCTTATATCTGCGGACTCTCATCTTTGATTCACAGGTTAACCCTGTGCCTAACGTAGACAGCAGATCCGCAACCTGTTTCTGTTTCTTTACTAAATCTTTGCTAGGTGCACTCTCATTGGTGGGTCGACCAATTTGTGTCTAACAATTACTATCATACCCAACCGACAGAGCCCGATCTCGTCCGATCTTGGAAGCAAAACAGTGGTGGGCTGGGTCAGTATCTGTGAGGGGGACCCCCAGAGAATACCTGGTGTTGTAATTTGTGACCCATCTCGACCATACACCAACAGCAGGATCACCACATTTTCTATTTTCTTTTCCTTTCCATTCTTCTTCTCTCTTTCTCCTCCTCTTCCTCTGTCCATCTACTCCCCCCCCCTTCCTCTTTCCCTCTCTCTTATAATTTCATCTAATTTTTTTCTTGGTTCTCTTCCCTCATATCTAGGGTTAAATCTTCAAAGCTCAATACACACAACTACGAGGCACTATAGAAGGCACCTCCCCATGCACACGTAATTTATTAGGATCCATACTCCTGATAATATTAGTCCAGTCAACCATGACCCAATGAGGTCTTATTAAAACAAGCTTTACTTGTGCTGGTTGGATAGCATTTGGGTGTAGAACCATAGTGTCTACATCTCCCTACAAGTCTATGAGGATAGACTAACCAGAACATTTCCAATTTTTTATTCTTTATTCTTTATATATATTCAAATTTTGTTGTCTATATTCAACTTTATTGTTGTCTACATTCTATCCCAAAGAGATATATGTGGAATTTTGAGTGTGTGTGTGTGTGCATATATATATATATATATATATATATATATATAAATATATATATATATATATATATATATTACTATCAATTAACTGTGGTGGAATATGAGAGTGTGGATTCATCTTAAAATGATTAGCTAATAAAAGTTAAGTTTTAATAATTAGTCATATAACCAAATAAATACAGGAGTGCACCCACACAAGAATCTTCTGTAAGCCATTTTCTCTGAAAAGTGATTATAGCAAGGAACTGGTTTGCTACATCCTCTCTTAACCTTTATAACTTGCGGGCTTTGGATAACGAGGTATCTGGGCATGAAAGGTTTACACACAGATCTAGAGCGACCCTGCCTCATTATTTTAATAAATAGGATAGATGGAACACCTCCAGTCTGGCTACAGCTACGGCGTCTCCATCTCAAATCTCTGATTAATTGAATGTAGGATGAGAAGGCGCCTGATATATTTCTGAGATTTCTAATGTGGTAATTTCTCCTTTTATTTTCTGGTCTACTTTGGCACTTTTTTTCGTTGCTCTGCTTATCTATACTCAATGCTTCCTATGTATGTTATTTTATATATATTTGTGATTAATGACCACGGACAACTTTTCTTATATTCTATATATAAATCTTTGTACTAGTGACAGATTTTCTATGTGTGTGGGTGTCAATATGGATGTGCTGTGCCAACACGCTCACATGAATACTAATTACATTAACTAACTAGGGCAGTATGGATGGTATTCTGGTGAGCATTGCTGCCTCACAGCACCCAGGGTTCAATTCCCACCATGGTCCCACCTGTGTGGTGTTTGTATATTCTCCCAGTGCCTGCGTAAGTTTCCTTCGGGTACTCTGGTTTCTTTCCACAATCCAAAAATGTACTGGTAGTTTAATAGACTCGCCAAATGTTTATCTGCCATCAAATTTCTAAGTTAATCCTTCTTTCTTTTTTTTTACAGCAACTGAGAAAAGAAAAGGCCATGAATGAAGAATTTTCTATCATTACCATAACCAATGCCCCCATTCATTAACATTTTTAGAATAAAAAAATTAAAATTAAATTGCAACTCAATCTTTCCTTACATCCTCTTGTTCTACAGATGTAAAATGCTCATTGCACCTACAGCATGGCCACACGAGCACATGAGGCATGTTGCAGGTGTGACTTAATATGCCATGCTGTGACTAGCCGCAGCCTCCACATTTCTCTATGGCTGTGCGTGTGCAAGCACACTCTCATGTCATAGTTGCGGACACACTAGTCATGTCAGCTTGACAGCAAATAGGATGCACAGTGGCAAAGCTGAGCATGGATACAGCTGTAGCTCTTTATTAATGAAAACATTCTTGGTTTCACTTTTCAAAGGGGGTGTATAGTTTCTTAACCTGCCACTCTGCCTGCCACTGCAGCGCCACTCTGTTTTCTAGATGTGCCATGTTTGAAGTTAAACTGGCAAGTTTGTTCCACGCCCTCGGCTGTCACTGAGCTTAGTCATCCTCCTACCTCGGTGCCACCTTTGACCTAAACTGGATGAAAACAATATTATGAGCCGTGAGGTGGTGAAATGAACTGGCAATGACTGGAAATGAATGTTTTTGTGGTTGATAATACTGTGGGAACAAAAACAGGGCCACATTATGTGATTTTAGTTGTGTTTAGTTGTGTTTTATCAATTTTTGAAGGAAAAAAAGTACTGATCCAAAACCAAAACACGAAGGCGGTTTTGGAAAAACCAAAGCACGAAGTTAACACAGATCCAAAACCAAAACACCGGAGTCGGCGCACATCTCTATAACCAATGTCAATGGACTGTAGCAGAGGTTCAGCAAGAAAGTTTGTATGTCATACGTATGGCACTGTTCAGTGTTGTAGTCGTAAGGTAATTGATAACAAGGAAAAAAAGGTCAATTCATATCAACGCAATTCAAGATGAATCATGAGGTAATGGGTGACAAGAGAGAGAAAATAAATTCATATTTATGCAATTTGAAAGTAAATGCAATACAGTTATTGATACAAAAGCACACTTGGTTCCCACAGGATGTCTATGTACAAAAATGAAAGTTACAAGTGAAGAGCGGGCGTGCTTGGGGTATTCTTAGTCAGGGTCGGACTGGCCCACAGGGGAACAGGGGAAACCACCGGTGGGCCCCGCTGACTGTGGGCCCTCCTCCTCCCCTGGGGATAAGGTTCCAGACTTTATCCAGGTGCACTTGAGTTATGCATTATACATATGTTACATTATACTTCACAAGAATATGGGTTATTATATATTTACCAAGGGGCACAGAACATGTACTCTGTAATGGTTAGCCAAACCTCTGTGGTGGCTGGCCACACCCCCACTGTAGCCTTGCCACACCCTTAAGCATGGGCCCCTACAACAGCATTCCCCGGGTGGGCCCTTAATGCCTCAGTCCGACACTGTTCTTAGTATTCTTAATATTCACAAGAGAAATATTTTGCATATTTAGGCAATAAAAAGCACAGGAAAACATATATGATAATTAAAGAGGTAGCACTCTTAAATGTTCATAAAAACTGGATTGTACCCCAAGTGGATAGGGGGAGCCGCAGGTATTGAAGAACGCAGAGAACTCGGTATACCCTGCATAGGCTGCTAGGCTTGTACCAGATGGGATGTTGTCCAGGGTCCAGCGGTGTGTAGTCCAAATAGTGCAGGTAAGAAGGACCAACGCGTTTCGAGACCACCAGTCTCTCTTCTTCTAGGCTTGTGTAGTAGAGGTTCGACCAGATAATAAATAGTAACAGAAGTTTTGCTGCAAGGCAAAATGTGAACTTCCCTGATCAAACTATTTTATATTATTAATCTTAATTTTCTGCTATTTGTATCAGTAATGTTTCTTTAGAATGAAGATTACTGTTCTTGAGCCTTCTCCTACTAATCCTGACAGTAGTTAATAATCTCCAGCCATATACCCTCCCTTCAGCTTCATCCCCCCTTGTGTCTCTCAAGCCTTATTCCCCTGTGCCTCTTCAGCTGCCTTCTGTCTCTCCAGCCCTAGCTCCCCCAAAGTCTATTTCCAGCAAGCTCCACAGTGTCTTTAGCACTAGCCTCCAGTGTCCCACCAGCCCTAGCCCACCAGTGTCCCTCTAGTCCTAGACCCACAATGGCCCTCCAGCACTAAAGGGATCTGCAGCAGATATTGGAGATATATGCTGCTGACCCCTTTTTTTCATGCAAAAGTAGCCACCATAGATTATGCAAAGGTTATCTAATGGGGCATATATATAGTTTCTGATGAGCTGCGCTCAGCCTGTTGTGGAAGGAGTGTGACACTCTTAAGGTCGTAGTTTGCTGACAAATGAAGGTAACTGAGGAATGTTATGTTTGCCAGCAAATGAGGGTATTTTAGAGATGTTTTATAAATATGTCACTTGTTGAAAAACGAAAATAGTCAGAGATGTTAAAATAGATACTTTACTCAATTGATTAAAAGTTTATACAAGTTCTCAACTTGGCAAATATGTACTAATTGATAAATAACAGTAACTCTTGTGGATACCAAGCGCTTTGGGAGTGAACCTGTATGTGATTGTATAACTGGGATGAGTGAGTGATAAAAGAAAATGTGGGAAATGAAAAGAGAACAGAATGGGCAAGAAGAGGGGTGAATGAAAGTTTTGGATATTGATATCTGAAATGGTGTATTTAGAGGATAACCGCTTTATGCAGAAGTGGTATGTAGCAGTCCCAGAGATGTTTCTAGATTTATGTCTAATATGGATACAGTCTCTTGCTGAACCGTTGCGGTTACTAAGTCTCTGTTAGTGAATGGACTGTGAACTTGATCGTTGTAATCTTTCGAAAAAGGATAAACGAATTGATGTTGTGGAGTTAGGTGAGTGGCGGCGTCCCGCTCACTCACCAGTACCTTGTGATCGTGGTTTCTCGCCAAGCTGTCTGCCTGCCACTGGGTGCCTGTGTGCTCCGGACAATCCGTACTCTGCTGTGCGACCGCCGTCCAGGGAATCGTTCACAGAGTGAATGTCTACTCAGACACAGACCAAGCAGAGAGTCGGATGTGGTCTGGGGAGAGGGGTTGGTGCAGTCTGGCTTGTGCAGCCTTTCCTGGCCAGCTCCTATCCACTACGGATGCTTGCCAACGGCGGCCACAGGGACTGAGCTTCTCCTCTCGGTTTGTTGCTGCCGCTTGATTTTCCTTGGTCGGCCCCTTCACGGATCTGCTTTGCTTGTTGTCACTGTCTCTCCCTCTCCAACGAAATCCAACCAATTACTGGTCTTCTTCTGGGAATTGTGGGTAGTGTAGTCTCTTCGTGTTCAGTAGTTATAGTAACCGGAGCTGTTTAATTGCTCCATTTTAATTAGTGATGAGCGGGTTCGGTTGCTCGGGATCCGAACCCCTCCGAACTTCACCCATTTTACACGGTTCCGAGGCAGACTCGAATTTTCCCGCCTTGCTCGGTTAACCAGAACGCCCCCGGACGTCATCATCCCGCTGTCGGATTCTCGCGAGATTAGTATTCTATATAAGGAGACGCGCGTTGCCGCCATTTTCACTCGTGCTTTGGAGATGATAGCGAGAGGACGTGGCTGCGTTCTCTCAGTTTCTGTGTTCAGTGTGCTTGTAAATATCTGTGCTCAGTGTGCTAAAAATATCTACGTTCTCTGCCTGAAAAATGCTCCATATTTGTGCTGCATTGTAGTATATAGTAGGAGGACAGTGCAGAATGTTGCTGTGACCATCAGTATATATATAGCAGAATGGTACAGTAGTCCACTTCTCTACCTCTGTGTCGTCAAGTATACTATGCATCCATACCTGTGCTGCATTTTAGTTGTGCGCAGTATATAGTAGGAGGATAGTGCAGAATGTTGCTGTGACCACCAGTTTAAATATAGCAGTACGGTACAGTAGTCCACTGCTCTACCTCTGTGTCGTCAAGTATACTATGCATCCATACCTGTGCTGCATTTTAGTTGTGCGCAGTACTATATAGTAGGAGGGAACAGTGCAGAATGTTGCTGTGACCACCAGTATATATATAGCAGTACGGTACAGTAGTCCACTGCTCTACCTCTGTGTCGTCAAGTATACTATGCATCCATACCTGTGCTGCATTTTAGTTGTGCGCAATACTATATAGTAGGAGGGGACAGTGCAGAATGTTGCTGTGACCACCAGTATATATATAGCAGTATGGTACAGTAGTCCACTGCTCTACCACTGTGTCTTCAAGTATACTATGCATCCATACCTGTGCTGCATTTTAGTTGTGCGCAGTATATAGTAGGATGACAGTGCAGAATGTTGCTGTGACCACCAGTATATACATAGCAGTACGGTACAGTAGTTCACTGCTCTACCTCTGTGTCGTCAAGTATAATATGCATCCATACCTGTGCTGCATTTCAGTTGTGCGCAGTATATAGTAGGAGGGGACAGTGCAGAATGTTGCTGTGACCACCAGTATATATATAGCAGTACGGTACAGTAGTCCACTGCTCTACCTCTGTGTCGTCAAGTATACTATGCATCCATACCTGTGCTGCATTTTAGTTGTACGCAGTACTATATAGTAGGAGGGGACAGTACAGAATGTTGCTGTGACCACCAGTATATATATATATATATATATATATATATATATATATATATAGCAGTATGGTACAGTAGTCCACTGCTCTACCTCTGTGTCATCAAGTAAACTATGCATCCATACCTGTGCTGCATTTTAGCTGTGCGCAGTATATAGTAGGAGGACAGTGCAGAATGTTGCTGTGACCACCAGTATATATATAGCAGTACGGTACAGTAGTCCACTGCTCTACCTCTGTATTGTCAAGTATACTATGCATCCATACCTGTGCTGCATTTTAGTTGTGCGCAGTATATAGTAGGAGGACAATGCAGAATGTTGCTGTGACCACCAGTATATATATAGCAGTACGGTACAGTAGTCCACTACTCTACCTCTGTGTCATCAAGTATACTATGCATCCATACCTGTGCTGCATTTTAGTTGTGCGCAGTACTATATAGTAGGAGGGGACAGTGCAGAATTTTGCTGTGACCACCAGTATATATATAGCAGTATGGTACAGTAGTCCATTGCTTTAACCTCTGTGTCGTCAAGTATATTGTGGCCGACGAGAACCCCAGCCCACGTGGACAATGGCCGCCGTGGCACTGAAGGGGTTAGCCCCTAGTGCCCGGCAACATTATGAGGACAATGGATGCTTGCAGCGATCTGTGTGAGTCGCTGACCGCCGGAGTCCGGGAGCTCCGCTCCCGGCAACAGCATCGGTGAGCACAGCCCCCGGCGCACTGAGCTGTGTGTGCGCCGGGGGAGAAGGGTGAGCCGCTGCGGGTGGGAGATCGGCTCCCACTGCAGCGCGCTCTGTGGTTGCCTCTGCTTGGGGGCCCGGGAGCTCTGCTTCCGGCGCTTCAGCACGCTAGTGGTAGCCAGCCGCGGCAGCCGGGACGAGCATCCCCGGCTGCTGGGCTGCAGGGGGGGTGCGCTGCAGACCGGCTCCCCGCCGGACGCTGCGGCGAGGCCACAGGATACCGCACCGCACACAGGGGACCGGGCTAGCCGGCTCCCTGCTCGGTGGGCGCACCAGAGTGCGCCGCTCAGGGGGGTCCGGGCTAGCCGGCTCCCTAGCGACGGGGTGTGTGTGTAGGGCAGTGAGTGCTGGGGACCGGGAGCTACGCTCCCGGCACCTCAGCGCTGAAAAGGGCACAGAGCCACGGCAGCCGGGACCAGTGTCCTGAGCCGCCGGGCTTCAGATCAGGGGGGTGCGCCGCACTGTGCGGCGAGGCCACCAAGTAAGTGCCACACTGGGGGGACAGGGAGAGCCAGATCCCTGGACCCCAGTGGCAGGCAGGCTGGAGGAGGGGGGAAGCCAGCCCCATACCTCTAGCACTGAGAGAGAGAGCCCTAGCAGCCAGGCTGCAGGGCTAGGGGAGCCAGCGCTTGGCACAGTATTTAAAACAAAACATTGTGTTTTAAATGTAATAAAAAGTGTATTGTTCTGGGAGACACTGCAGTGCCTGGGTATGTGGAGCCTGTGCAGGGCACAGGCTCAGTGTATATTTAAAGGGTAATGTACAGTGTATTTTAAATGTGATGTAAATAGATTGTTAGCTCTTCAGAGCAGGGCCCTCTTTCCTCTTGTTATCTAAGCCCTCGTCTCAACACATTTCACTCACAGCTCTCCCCTACTCAACGACCATCTTTATCCTGCTAGTTAAGGCTCATCTCCATCTATGGCCACTAGCCTCTAGTAGTACGATGATCACTCCCTCAATACTTACATCTTAGCTGTACTATGTCTTGAGAATGTGTGGTGCTCTGTTACCTGTACTCTATTTCTGTTATTTATTTACTGTAATGCAATGTTTTGTCCCCTGTACTGTCCTTTGTACGGCGCTGCGAAACACATGTGGCGCCTTATAAATAAAATGTAATAATAATAATAATAATAATAATAATAATGTATTTAAAGGTAAAATGCACTTACTTGGTTGTGTGTCCCAGGAGGGGGGAATCCATGGCTGTGCAGGCTGATGGATTCTCCCAGACCTTTTCCCCCAAAACGGAATCCTTTCCCTTCCAGCCTCACACTTGAAAGTTGGCTTGGAAGAGAGAGGAGAAGCTCAGCTTTGAAACAAGCTGAGTGGTTTTCTGGAGCTCCATGGAGATCACCCGTAGTGGCCAGGAAACCTTGACCGGGGATCTAGGCTGCCCAGCTCTGGAGCCCAAATCCAGGCTGCAGGCAGTGGGCTAAGTACCGGGCAGGTTTCTGGAAGTCAGTTTAGGCGGGAAAACTTCCCCCAGCCTAGACTGAACGGCACCGGGGCATATCCTGATCCTCCAGGATGGGAAAGTCAAAGGAGAATGACCACTCCCCACTGTCCATAGAGAACAATGTTAGCTGTGCATGTGACCAAGGCATGCACAGCCCATGGGTAAACATTGATTGGTTGTACACCACAGGGCGGGCTTACCCCCTGTGGTAATGTGTATTGGAGTAAGATAAAAGGAGGGCAGTTGCCCCATGAAAATTGTATTGTACCATCTTTATTCTGCTGGAACATCTTGCTGTATGCTGTTGCCCCTAGCAATAGGGAAGTCTTTTTTAAGGCTATTATTGAGCAAATAAACCTCATCTGCCTCAAGATGATTGCTTCATCTTGTGACCTACAGGGTTATGCCAAACATAGTCCCGTCCTCCGGCTGTCCAGGGAAGCACCTAACGTCTCCAAGTTCCGCCTTCCGCCAGCTACCGGTAGAGGCCTAGCAAGTGGAGGTCTTTCGTACGGGACCGTCCTGTCACAGAAATTGGTTGCATAGCGGTGGGATCATCCCAGGCGGCTTTTCGGTCACCCGATTGGAGAAGCCGAGTTACTCAGGAGAGGAGTAACTGCAGCGCAGGAGAATGCACAAGATGGCGGACTTCAGCGGAATGTCTAAGGACGATTTGGAGATCGTTTGTCAGCAGAAGGGTGTGCAGATCCCTTCCAACGCATCCAAGAGCGTCATGAGGGCGGCGCTCATGAGTTTGGAGGAGTCCCGCCGGGCGGAGGTGGAAAGCGCTGAGGGCATCAGCATCGGAGAAGACGGCCCACCAGTGGACCTTCATAAGGAACCGGTGAGACCCACAAGCCCCGCCCCCTCTAACAACAGCCATGTTTCCCAGCAATCCCTAGCAGGGCCATGATCCCAACGTCCCAGGGGGGGTGGCACGGATACCCTAGCAGATCGGCTAGCGGAATTGGGGGAAAGGGCAATGGAGCAAGAACGCATGCTTGCCATTTGGATGTGGCATGCGGCGCGGGCACCACAGGCCGTGGTACCCCAGGAGCCGTTGACCATTGCTTTACACAGATCGGGACGTACTCAGTTTGCTAAGTTTGCAGACAGTGATGGGGACATTGATGGACATTTACAAGTTTTTGAAAGGACTTGTAAACTACATGATTTACCCATGTCAGAGTGGGTGAGACACCTTGTGCCCACTCTGCATGGAGAGGCCTTGGAGGCCTATCGATGAGTGGCCATGGAGGACTGTGGGGATTACGACGAAGTCACGAAGGCCCTCCTCCAGCGATTCTTCATCACTCCAGAGTCTTACAGGAAGAAGTTCAGACACTTGCCTTAGAATCCTGGCAGCACCCATGAGCGTTCGCCACCCAGCTGCGGCAGTACGTGGTGAAGTGGGTGAAGGATTCGGAAGCCACTACATGGGACGCACTGATCGACCTGATCTGTAGGGAGCAGTTCTATCGTAGGTGCGCCCCAGAAGTGAAGGAGTGGGTGCTAGACCGGGAGCCACCCAGCTTAAAGATGGCTGCCCAGTTAGCAGACAAGTATGTGGCAATTCGGCCACATGGGCAGAAGCGCCCTACCAGCAGCCAGCCCCAAAAGACTGTATCACCAGGGGGACACCCCTCTTCAGCTCATCGCCCCCCAAAGCAATCATCTTCCAACCTGGGTGCTTTTGGCCAGCAACCGCCCCGCAGTGCCCCTGCCAGTAATCAGAGGACATAGGAGCCACGCCTGGACAAAAAGTGCTATGGCTGTGGGACAATCGGACATCTGAGGATGAACTGTCCTGCATCCCAAGCACCCCAGACTCGTGCCCCAAATACGAGTGCTGGAGCCCGGATTGCTTGCTTAACCCGTGGAGGTGAGCCTTCAGAGACTGTACCCCCTCCTGTCAGTCCGATGAGTGTGGCGAGGAACAGGTAGGCTCTGCGGAGAGAGTCACCTGTATGGCTAAGAATCCCCCACCAAATATGTGGCGGCACCTGCAGCCGGTCCAAGTGGGGTCCCCGCAGGGCGAAGGCTTAAGAGACTCTGGGGCCTCCATAACCGTTGTGAGCCCCCACCTTGTAGATCCTGCTGCAGTACTGCAGGGTTGCACTGCAAAAGTTACCGTGGCCGATGGGCTAGAGTGAGAAGTGCCCATAGCCAGAGTCTACCTCGACTGGGGAACTGGACAAGAACTAAGAGATGTTGCCATAACGGATGGCCTCCTAACTTATGTCGTCTTTGGGAATGATCTCGGTGGAGGAATCGTTACTGCCTTTGCGAACGCCATCACCCGGAGTCAAGCGGCCAGACTACAGTCTTCATTGTCTATGCCAGCACAGCCCAGCCCAGAGGAAAAGACCACAGCGGCTGAACAACTGCCAACCACAGCGTCAGCCAACCCAGAGGAAAAGACCACAGCGGCCAGATCAGCACATCTGCCCCTTGCCTCTGGTGGGCCTACGTCCCCTAGCAACGCAGAGGATGTCGGTTCCAGTTTGTTGAATCCTGTGGGGGTGCCCAGTGATGCTCCTGTCCCTAGTGGTTTTCCAACTCCGGCGGTGAGTATGAGCGACCACCCCGACCCTACCATGACTGACCCCAACTTGACTGACCCAATATTCCCCCTGTAGAGTGTCCAGACTTGGGAGAAAGTGAGTGCTGCAGGCAGGAGTTTAGGGAAGCTAAGCTCTCTGACCCATCCCTGTAAGGTATGAGGCGCCAAGCTGGCCGCGGCCTTGCTGGAATGGGGGCAGGGAGTGTGACCTGGTGGAAAGGGTTACTGTACCCGGTTAGCCAAGGTAGAAGGGGATAGGCCAGTGCAGGAGCAAGTTTAACTGGTGGTTCCCAGGAGTCTCTAGGCGAGGTGCAAAGTGCGTCAACTCCGCACTGCCCCCTATCATCCCCAGACTAATTTACTTTGCGAGAGATTCAATGGCAGTCTGAAGCAGATGCTACGGGCATTTGTGACTTCGGAGGGGGGAGACTGGGAGTGATACCTGCCACACCTCCTGTTTGCATATCGGGAGGTGCCCCAGGAGTCGACCGGATTCTCGCCATTCGAGTTACTATATGGCCGCAGAGTCCGTGGACCTCTTCTACTGTTCCGGGAGTCTTTTGAGGGGGAGCTGATCCACCAGGAGGAGTCCGTGGTGGAGTATGTGTTGAAGCTCAGAGATCGGTTAGAGAATCTCATGGGACTAGCGCAAGCGAATCTTGTGGAAGCACAGACCAAGCAGAAGACTTGGTATGACCAGGGCGCGCGTGCTCGGGTCTTTGGAGTAGGGCAGAAGATGCTGGTTCTGGTGCCCACACATCAGAACAAGCTCCTGGCTGCCTGGGCGGGACCGTACACGGTCGCAAAATGCCTAAGCGACATCACCTACGTGGTGTAATTTGACAGCGATGGTAGGAGGCAGCGTAGCTACCATGTAAACATGTAAAAGGCATACCACAAGCGTGTGGAGTCGGTAGCCGCTGTGTGCTGCCTGCCGATGGAGGAACCAGGAAAAGATCCCATTCCTGACCTCCTCGCAGATGCCAAGGGTGAGGGTGGTGTAGAGGAAGTTAGCTGGAGCAGTGAGCTTGGTAGCCCCAAGAGGGAGCAGCTGGAGTCAGTGCTGTATTCCTTTGAGGCCCAGTTCAGCAGGAAGCCCGGCCTGACTTCCCTACGTGCCCACCATGTAGACACTGGTGAGCATAGGCCGATTCGGCAACCCGCATTTCGGGTCTCACCAGAGGCGCAGGCGAGAATCTACCAAGAGATGCAGGAGATGTTAGCGCTAGGCGTAATCACGCGCTCCAACAGTCCGTGGGCCGCCTTCGTTGAACTGGTTCCCAAAAAGGACCGGACAACCAGGTTCTGCATAGACTACCGCCAGTTGAACGAAGTGACCAAATCTGACGCCTATCCCCTACCCCGCACTGACGCACTGTTAGATGAGTTGGCTGGAGCGAAGTACATCTCTACGTTCGACCAGAGCAAGGGGTATTGGCAGATACCAATGACTCCCGAGGCTCAGGAACGGTCCGCCTTCATCACCTCCTTTGGCTTGTTTGAGTTCAAAACCATGCCATTTGGGATGAAGAATGCACCAGCCACCTTCCAGAGTGTGGTCGATGACCTGCTGAAGGGGTTCAGAGGTTTCGCCCAGGCCTACTTGGATGACATTGCTGTCTTCAGCCGAACCTGGGAAGAGCACCTGAGGCACGTGGGGTTGGTGTTAGAGAGGATTCGGTGGGCAGGTCTGACCATCAGGGCAGACAAGTGCCAAATGGGGATGTCAGAGGTACAGTACCTGGGACACCGTGTGGGGGGAGGTAAGGTGAAGCCCGAAACAGCAAAGGTGGAGGCAATCCGTGACTGGCCCCGGCCCACAACCCAGAGACAGGTCCTGGCTTTCTTAGGGATCGCAGGGTACTACAGACGTTTTGTCCCTGACTTTAGTTCCGTGGCCAAACCCCTGACTGATCTTACTAAGAAGAAACTCCCCAAGATAGTTGACTGGACGACTGCATGTGAGTTGGCATTCCAGTCGTTGAAAACAGCTCTAGTACAAGCCCCAGTACTGATGGCGCCGGACTATAGTAAAAACTTTGTTGTACAGACTGATGCGTCACAGTACGGACTCGAGGCAGTACTGAGCCAGGAGGGGCCGGATGGACAGGAGCACCCTGTGGCCTATTTGAGCAGAAAGCAGCTACCTCGGGAGGTGGGGTATGCCACAATTGAAAAGGAGTGTTTGACTGTTGTTTGGGCTGTGAAGAAGCTTCAGCCCTATTTGTATGGCCGCCATTTTATGGTGGTAACGGACCACAATCCATTACGGTGGCTCCAGCACACCACGGGGGAAAATGGCAGACTGTTGCGGTGTAGCCTTGCTCTTCAGGTTTATGACTTTCATATTATCCACAAGCAAGGCAAGGCTCATAGCAATGCGGATGGACTGTCACGTCAGGAGCCTGAACCCCTAAAGAACTCCCGGTAACCCCATTAAGGACTGCGGTACCAGAGACCAAATCGTTGGGACATGGGTCCCTGGTTGACCCGCTTGAATGGGGGGGGGGTGTGGCCGGAGAGACCCCCAGCCCACGTGGAGAATAGCCACAGCAGCACTGAAGGGGTTAACCCCTAATGCCCGGCGCCATTATGAGGACAATGGGCGCTTGGCACCATATTTAAAATTGTGTGGGCGCTAGGCGCCGTGTGTTTACCCATGTTTAAAAATGTGTTTTGAAGGTATGCCGCGGTCCCGGACCTCCCCGGCGACCACGGCAGTGAGGTCATCCCCCGGCGCACTGAGCAGTGTGTGCGTGCCGGGGGAGAGGGGAGCCGCTGCAGCCGGGAGATCAGCTCCCGCTGCAATGATCTGTGTGAGCCGCTGACCACCGGAGTCCGGAAGCTCAGCTCCCGGCAATGGCAGCGGTGAGCACAGCCCCCGGCGCACTGAGCTGTGTGTGCGCCGGGGGAGAAGGTTGAGCCGCTGTGGGTGGGAGCTCGGCTCCCGCTGCAGCGCGCTCTGTGGTTGCCTCTGCTGGGGGGCCGGGAGTTCTTCTTCCGGTGCTTTAGCACGCTAGTGGTAGCCAGCTGCGGCAGCCGGGGCGAGCATTCCTGGCTGCTGGGCGGCAGGGGGGGTGCGCCGCAGCCCGGCTCCCCGCCGGATGCTGCGGCGAGGCCACAGGATACAGCGCCGCACACAGGGTACCGGGCTAGCCGGCTCCCTGCGCTACGGGGGGCACCAGAGTGCACCGCTCAGAGGGTACCGGGCTAGATGGCTCTCTAGCGGCGGGGTGTGTGTGAGTACTGGGGACCGGGAGCTACGCTTCTGCCACCTCAGCACTGAAAAGGGCACAGAGCCACGGCAGCCGGGACCAGTGTCCTGAGCCGCCGGGCTTCAGATCAGGGGGGTGCGCCGCGAGGCCACCAAGTAAGTACCACACTGGGGGGACAGGGAGAGCCAGCTCCCTGGACCCTAATGGCAGGCAGGCTGGAGGAGGGGGGAAGCCAGCCCCATACCTCTAGCACTGAGAGAGAGAGCCCTAGCAGCCAGGCTGCAGGGCTAGGGGAGCCAGCGCTGGGCACAGTATTTAAAACAAACACATTGTGTTTTAAATGTAATAAAAAGTGTATTGTGCTGGGAGGCACTGCAGTGCCTGGGTATGTGGAGCCTGTGCAGGGCACAGGCTCAGTGTATATTTAAAGGGGAATATAAAGTGTATTTTAAATGTGATGTATTTAAAGGTAAAATGCACTTACTTGGTTGTGTGTCCTAGGAGGGGGGAATCCATGGCTGTGCAGGCTGATGGATTCTCCAAGACCTTTTCCCCAAAAACGAAATCCTTTCCCTTCCAGCCTCACACTTGTATGTTGGCTTGGAAGAGAGAGGAGAAGCTCAGCTTTGAAACAAGCTGAGTGTTTTCTGGAGCTCCATGGAGATCACCCGTAGTGGCCAGGAAACCTTGACCGGGGATCTAGGCTGCCCAGCTCTGGAGCCCAAATCCAGGCTGCAGGCAGTGGGCTAGGTCCCGGGCAGGTTTCTGGAAGGCAGTTTAGGCGGGAAAACTTCCCCCAGCCTAGACTGAACGGCACCGTGGCGTATCCTGATCCTCCAGGATGGGACAGTCAAAGGAGAGTGACCACTCCCCACTGTCCATAGAGAACAATGTTAGCTGTGCATGTGACCAAGGCATGCACAGCCCATGGGTAAACATTGATTGGTTGTACACCACAGGGCGGGCTTACCCCCTGTGGTAATGTGTATTGGAGTAAGATAAAAGGAGGGCAGTTGCCCCATGAAAATTGTATTGTACCATCTTTATTCTGCTGGAACATCTTGCTGTATGCTGTTGCCCCTAGCAATAGGGAAGTCTTTTTTAAGGCTATTATTGAGCAAATAAACCTCATCTGCCTCAGGAAGATTGCTTCATCTTGTGACCTACAGGGTTATGCCAAACATAGCCCAGTCCTCCGGCTGTCCAGGGAAGCACCTAACGTCTCCAAGTTCTGCCTTCCGCCACCTACCGGTAGAAGCCTAGCAAGTGGCTTGTGGGGATTCGTCAACACCACACAGGTGTGGAAAGGCAGTCCGTCGGCACATACATAGCAGAAACGTGGTTCCAAACGCCACGGCAGGTTAGGAGTTTGGTGGGGCAGCATAAACCCGCCCACAGCGCAGTGGGTGGAGTCAGTAACAGGCGGTAACTGACGGTAAGCTGGAATCCCCTATGTGGTCAGTTCCCGTGTGACCTAACCTTCCATTCTGTGCACAGGGGACGGGAATCGAAAGCAGTAAGGTCTTTCGTACGGGACCGTCCTGTCACAGAAACTATGCATCCATACCAGTGCTGCATTTTAGTTGTGCGCAGTATATAGTAGGAGGACAGTGCAGTATGTTGCTGTGACCACTAGTATATATGTAGCAGTACGGTACAGTAGTCCACTGCTCTACCTCTGTGTCGTCAAGTATACTATGCATCCATACCTGTGCTGCATTTTAGTTGTGTGCAGTACTATATAGTAGGAGGGGACAGTGCAGAATGTTGCTGTGACCACCAGTATATATATAGCAGTACGGTACAGTAGTCCACTGCTCTACCTCTGTGTCGTCAAGTATACTACAAAAGTCCAGTAAAATAACCCGAAAATCAAAATTAAAAGCGTCTGATGAGAAGCGTAAACTTGCCAATATGCCATTTACGACACGGAGTGCAAAGGAACGGCTGAGGCCCTCGCCTATGTTCATGGCTAGTGGTTCAAATTCACATGAGGATGGAAGCACTTATCCTCTCGCTAGAAAACTGCAGTGCCACTCCTAGATGGGCCAGGTGTTTGTGTCGGCCACTTGGGTCGCTTAGCTTAGTCACACAGCTACCTTATTGCACTTCTTTTTTTTCTTTGCATCATGTGCTGTTTGGGGACTATTTTTTAAATCTGCCATCTTGTCTGACACTGCAGTGCCACTCCTAGATGGGCCAGGTGTTTGTGTCGGCCACTTGGTTCGCTTAGCTTAGTCACACAGCTACCTCATTACACCTCTTTTTTCTTTGCATCATGTGCTGTTTGGGGACTATTTTTTTAAATCTGCCATCCTGTCTGACACTGCAGTGCCACTCCTAGATGGGACAGGTGTTTGTGTCAGCCACTTGGGTCGCTTAGCTTAGTCATCCAGCGACCTCTGTGCAAATTTTAGGACTAAAAATTATATTGTGAGGTGTGAGGTGTTCAGAATAGACTGGAAATGAGTGGAAATTATGGTTATTGAGGTTAATACTATGGGATAAAAATGACCCCCAAATTCTATGATTGAAGCTGTTTTTGAGGGGTTTTTGTAAAAAAACACCCGAATCCAAAACACACCCGAATCAGACAAAATAATTTCAGGGAGGTTTTGCCAAAACGCCTCCGAATCCAAAACACGGCCGTGGAACCGAATCCAAAACTCGAAAAATTTCCAGTGCACATCACTAGTTTTAATTGATGTATCCACTTGACTGGTTGTTCCTGTTGTCATTCACTCTGCATTTTACTCACATTCTGCTGCGTGTCTAATGTCTTTGAAGCAGTCTAAATTTATATTAAGAAATGGTGTAAGGTGGATCTATGAACATAGTATAGAATAAGAGCACAGCGGAAAAAAGTAAAAGATGACTAACAGTGAGGGTTTAAATTTGTAGTAAGTGTATATAATATCTTTATTGTGAAATGATAGTGTTAAATAAAGTATTGTGTGGATTGACTATCTCCTATATATTTGTCTAAATCTGTGACTCGGTGCCTGTAACGCTGGGCGGAGTTACAGTGGTGGGTGGAGTTATTCAAATGAGTCACAGAACTGGGCAAATCTACAGGAGAGCAGCAGCAGAAGCAGATGGTATGGACATTCCCAGCTTTCTTCAGACAGAAGGAGGGACACACACACACACACACACACACACACACACAACACCACACAGCGAAAAGGGGGCGTGGGCAACGAAAGGGGGCGTGGCTTCACCGGAGGGCACCCGTTTTCGTCAGTGAGGGGGCATGCCCAGCGCTCTGTGAGCTGCTGGCATGCCCCCAGGGGCAGATTATGAGTCTGGGGTCCCAGGGCACTTAAGACAAGGGGCCCTATCTCATTGCTGTGGGATTGGGGGCGTGGCCTAATCGCGCCAGCGAAGCCACGCCCCCCTATGCAAATTCCAGGATTTTTTTTTTTAATGGAATTTTGGCCCCTCAGCTAGAGGTAAATCCAGAGGAGGTGGTCGCTCCCCCCTACACACCCGCACAGGCAGAAGAAAGCAGGGAGACTGCTGCCTCCCTGCAACACCACAGACCTGCCAATATGCAGCAGCGTGTGCTGACTGTAACACAATGCTGCCGCTGTTGCTGGCAGGACGGGGGAGCTTCTGAGCTGGGACAGAGCTACTCCAGCCGGGGGGCCCCCTAAAACTGTGGGGCCCATGGTACGTACCCCCTGCCCCCCCTTAATCCGGCTCTGCTGCTGGAACCCCCCCTTAATCCGTACCCCCTGATGCCCCCTCTCCCTCTGTCTCCACTAAATTCACAGCTGCTCTAAGCAGAACAGTGAGTACAGGAGCTTCCCAACTGACCCCCCCCCCCCAACACCACCACCACCGCGGGACACTGTGGCCCACGGGTGGGACAGCGGGACAGACCCTAAAAAATGGCACTGTCCCGCGAAAATCGGGACGGTTGGGAGGTGTGGGGGTGTGTGAGGGGGTATGCCGTACTGACAGACGGGCACCGGCTCACTGTGTGCTTGACCCTCCACATCAGCATACTCAGCAGGGTCTCTCTGGTGCGGAGGAGCGTCACTTTCTGGCACACTCCACGCTTCTTAGCTGCAGTTTTGTGGGGCACCTGCCGCTGTGCAGGTTCCGTACTGCCTCTGTTATCTCCAGCCCCGGCAACCCCACCGCTAGCTGCAGCGCTGCCACCCGCAGTGAGGTGCGCCCAGCTTCTTCACACACTTTAGCCGGCGGGTAGCGCTGCAGAAGTCCGAGCTGCTTGTAGGCTCTGACCCCCTCCTCCCTCCAGCCGCAGCGTCTCCAGGGAGCTAACCAGTCACTCCCAGTCTCCCCTTACCACAGTGCCCAGCAGCCGCGAGGTCCGCGCCACGTGCATGCTATGACCCCCTCCTCCCTCCAGCTGCAGCATCTCCTGGGGGCTAACCAGTCACTCCCAGTCTTCTCTTACCACAGTGCCCGGCAGCTGCTCGAGGTCTGCGGTGTGTGACTGAGGAGGGGGGGAGGGATGCGGACGGGCAGAGGAAGCAGGACTCCAGCCTGAGAGAGTCAGCCATGCCAAGTCTCCACCAGCAGCAGATCCCAACAGGTTGGAGTGGAACAGCAGCAGCCAGCAGCAGTGACTCCGGTAAAACACATCTGTCTGTCACCACTGTTCTGTCCCTAATACCAATCTCTCCCGTGCCCTGTGTTCTGTCATGTCCCTGTCACCGTTATCCTGGCCCTGTCTCCCTTATCCTGGCCCTGTCACCCCTATCCAGGCCCTGCAGAGCTGGCCTTAGGCATAGGCAAACTAGGCAAATGCCTAGGGCATTTGATATGCTTAGGGGCACCAGCAGCTTCTGCTGATTAAAATGATATGCGGCATGCCTATATTCTGTGTGTATTCCTGGAAATCACTGTAATGTAGCATTTCATACACAGATACAGCCGCATTTTCATACAGAATATAGGCATGCTGCATATCATTTTAATCAGCAGAAGCTGCTTGTGCATCCTAGCCACATAGTAATGCAAATACGATGCATTTTTATAAACAAAAAGCGCCCGACGTTAGCAGAGCTGCCAGCTGACTCATGTCAGGCATCTGTTGCAGAATTAGCGGCGGTGCTAGGGGGCACCAGCCAAAATCTTGCCTAGGGCATCATATTGGTTAGGGCCGGCTCTGAGGCCCTGTCACCCCTGTGCTTGCCCTGTCAACCCTATACTGGCCCTGTCAACCCTGTCCTGGTCCTGCCGCCCCTACCATGGCCATGTCACCCCTATCCTGTCCCTGTAATTTCTGTACTGGCCCCGTTGCCCCTGTTTTGGCCCTGTCACCCCTGTCCTGGCCCTGTCACCCCTGTTCTGACCCTGTCACCCATATTCTGACCCTGTCACCCCTGTCCTGACCCTGTCACCCCTGTCCTGGCCCTGTTACTGCATACCCTCCAACTACCTTTTTTGCCGGTACAGTACCCGTAGTGCCTCCAGACTCCTCCCCAATGCACCACACCTCCGCAACTTCCCCTCTACCACATACGGCACCCCACCCCTCCCCCACACGCTGTGCCTCCAGACCCCCTACACCACCCGCGGCTTCCACTCCTCCGCCCCTCCACCACCCACAGCACCTCTAGACCCCCTCCACCATCCACCCCCCATATATGTCTCCCCCAACACCTGCCCCCCCTCCACCCGCAGCATCTGCAGACACCCTCCTCCATCCGCGGTGCCCCCCTCATCCACCCCTCCCCCACCTGCCCCTCCACCACCTGCAGCACCTCTGGACCCCCTTCCCCATCCGCCGCACCACCTGTACTTGCACCTCCCCTACTCACGGCACCTCCGGACCCCCTACCCCACCCCCACCCCTTCCCATCCCACAGCACCTTTGGAACCCTTCACCCATCCGCAACATCCCTGCACCTGCCCCTCTCCCACCCTTGGCACCCCTGCCCTTCCCCCACTGGCAGTGCCTCGGGACCCCATCCCCCATCTGCAGCCCCCACTCCTCTGCCCCTCCCCCACCCGCAGCATCCCCGACCCTTCCCCATCCGGGCCCCCCCGCTTCCACCCCCTCTCTACCCACAGCATCTACAGACACCCTCCCCCATCCACAGCCCCCCCCGCACCTGCTACATTCTGTACATTATGCCCTGCAGGTGCTGTTCACACCGTCGCAAGGGGCTGCACCTCCTTCACCATCGCACGCCCTTTCATTGTGCAATATTTAACCACTAACAAAGGAATGCAGGTGATACTCCATATAACACAAATATTGAACCCCAGAAAGGCATGCAAGGGTTAAGGGGGTGTAGCCCCTTGCGACGGTGTGAAGAGCGCCCGTAGGGCGCGATAAAGCACCTAGTTAATTATATAATTACATGCGGTCTTGAAACTAGAAATATTATAATAAATATATAATCAATATATAATCAAATGCGATCTTGAGATTATAATATGTTATTAAATTATTGATAAATGTGTATAATCCTGCTATCATAAGGTTAAAGTGAACATACTGTCCTGAGACTATAATAAATCTATATTTATATGCGGTCTTGAGACTACAATATGCTTTTGGTGGATGTATAATCTTGTGTGTAGTTCTAGTGTTGTATGGCTAAGGTAAAATGCTACACAAACACAAAACCAGCAGAAATAAGAAATAACAAAGAAACATCCTTTTCAAACATACAGAACTGAAGCCCCCTTCAGATTTTTTTCTAAGACACCTCAAAGGACCACAGATAGAAACATTTACACAAATGGTAGAAAAAGATATAGAGAAGATAACTACAAGCAAAAAGATACATCGAAATATGACCAAGAAGGAATCCCTGGAACTTAAAGGACTACAAGAAAACCGCTCCATCATAATCAAACCGGCGGACAAGGGTAGAGGAATAGTTATCCTCAACAAGACAGATTACATGGAGGAATCAAAGCGGATTCTGAATGACACTACAACCTACAAATTAATGAAACAAGATCCGACAAAAGCATTTAAGAAACAATTAAATATTCACCTCCAAGATGGATAAGAAACAGGAATACTCAAACCACAAGAATTCAAGTACATATCCACCAGTCATCCAGTGATCCCAGTATTCTGTAACTTACCAAAAAATTCATAAAGACCCATTACATCCACCCGGAAGGCCAATCATTTCAGGAATTGGATCACTAACCTCGAACCTATCAGAATACCTGGACAATTTTCTACAACCCTATGTACAACAACAGCCCTCATATTTAAGAGACACTACCCACATCCTTAACATTATGAAAGATTTAGCATGGGAAGATGACTACTGGATGTTCACGGCAGACGTCACTTCACTTTATTCAGTCATTAACCACAATCAAGGACACCCGAATCCAAAACACACCCGAATCAGACAGAAGCATTTTCAGGGAGATTTTGCCAAAACGCGTCCGAATCCAAAACATGGCAGCGGAACCGAATCCAAAACACAAAACTCAAAAAATTTCCGGTGCACATCACTAGTTTTAATGTATCCACTTGACTGGTTGTTCCTGTTGTCATTCACTCTGCAATTTACTCACATTCTGCTGCGTGTCTAATGTCTTTGAAGTGGTCTATATTTATATTAAGAAATGGTGTAAGGTGGATCTATGAACATAGTATAGAAAAAGAGCACAGCGGAAAAAAGTAAAAGATGACTAACAGTGAGGGTTTAAATTTGTAGTAAGTGTATATAATATCTTTATTGTGAAATGATAGTGTTAAATAAAGTATTGTGTGGATTGACTATTAATTACATAATTACATGCGGTCTTGAAACTATAAATATTATAATAAATATATAATCAATATAAAGTCATATGCGGTCTTTAGATTATAACATGTTATTAAATAATTGATAAATGTATATAATCCTGCTATCATAAGGTTAAAGTGAACATACGGTCCTGAGACCATAATATATCTATATTTACTGTATGTGCGGTCTTGAGACTACAATATGCTGTTGGTGGATGTTTAATCTTGTGTGTAGTCCTAGTGTTGTATGGCTAGGGTAAATTTATATTGGGTATGTGTTATGTGGAAAAATAAATGTTTCATTGTCAGTGGATAGTGTATCTGTTGACTGAGTATATTGCGTCAATTGTGAATAATGTATCAACTTGACAATTGCTAGAGTGTTGAATGCTATGTTTGTAATGTGAAAGGTTTACAATATTGCACTGTATTGGGAATATTGCATTGTGTTGGAAGCTTGATGGTCTTTGTGATATAAGCAAGTTTACACATAAAAGGGGCAATATTGGTTCCCAAATTAGGGATTGTCAATATTCTATCTCTATGTGTGGTATACCTCTGTACTTAAGCTTTAGATAGATATGGTTGAACAATATCAAAAGAAATTAGTTGATGATTTTTCTGCTTCTATATATGAGATTGTGTCACTGTGTATATGTATATGAAATGTCCTTGATAGATCAGACTGGTTAATAGGTGTATATAAGGTTGATATGATAATATAGGAAGAAGGTTTTAGCTTTCTTGTTTAATTCCATGTGTATGTGTTGATCTATCGTTTTCCATTTTCCTTTTGTTTCCATTTTCAATTTTACTTCTTGTATGTGATTGATTTAATTTCATTGTCTAAGTTCAGTCCTTTTGGTGCAATAGTTTTTAGTTCGTACATCCATCTTAATTCATGTTTATTTATTTTCTGTATGAAGTCGCCCCCTCTCCAGTTCGGTTTCACTTCCTGTATACCCACAAATGGTAGTGTGCTTGGATCGCTGTTGTGATTCTCTTTGAAATGTCTAGATAGGTTATGATCCGCTAAGCCTTTCCTTATATTTCTTAGGTGTTCATTGATGCATACAGTATCTTCAGTTTCCTGGTGGTTCTTCCTATGTATTGGTGAAGACATCCACATTCTAACAGATAAATAATTCCTTTGCTGTTGCATGTAATGTTATCTCTGATCTTGTATTCTTTGTTCATGATGGAAGAGTTGAATGTTGTCATCGGTTTTGTGCTGTTGATCTTCTGATTTTTGCAGCCTTGACATGTGCCACAAAAGTAAAACCCTCTTGGTGCTGGAATGTTGTTTATAGTCTTCTGTTTGGATCTGGTGGGTTTGATGTGGTTCTGGACCAGTTTCTGTCTCAAATCCGGAGCTTCTCTAAATACGATTTTGGATATTTCAGAAAATGATCTGCCAGTGTGTCACCTTCCATCAGTATGCGCCAGTTCTCTTTTTAGACTTTTTTGAAGTTGTTTTGATTGCTGTGAGTAGTCTGTAATGAATAGAACTTCTTTATTTTCTTTTTCTTTTTGTTCTTCATGTTCTTTCCATCTGTTCCACCTCTTGGTAGGCTTGTTCAATTAATTGTCTGTTATATTTATTTACCTCAAATTGTAGCGCTAGTTCTTGTCCTTGTATTCTGTAGTCTTCTATCTTTGTGCAGTTTCTTCTTAATCTAACAAATTGTCCTCTGGGTACTGTCTTCAACCAGTTTGGATGGTGCCAACTTGATGATAAAATGAAGCTATTCACATCTACTGTTTTTCTAAATGTATTTGTGTGGATCCTGCCTTCTTCTAGGTTAATCTTGAGATCTAGACTCAACTTCTTTTTAACTATATTTTGTGGTGAATATCAAATTGTTGTCGTTCTTGTTCAGGGTTTTGACAAATTCTAGCAGGGTGTGTTCTTCCCCTCGCCAAACGCAGAAGACATAATTTATATATCGGGTCCAGAGTACGAGATTTGTCCCAAGGTCTTTGGACCATATATGGTGGTCCTCCCACCAACTCATGAATAAGTTGGCGTAGCATGGCATTAATCTCATAACCGTTGCTGTGCCGTTTATTTGTAAAAAGTACCTGTCATCAAACCAGGCATAGTTGTGTGTAAGAATGAAATTGATACTTTCCAAACTGAAGTCTCGGTATTGTTGAGTCTTTATCTAGATGGTATTTGATGCTGTAAATGCCTTGATTGTGGTTAATGACTGAATAAAGGAGGTCATTCCGAGTTGTTCGCTCGCAAGCTGCTTTTAGCAGCTTTGCACACGCTAAGCCGCCGCCTACTGGGAGTGAATCTTAGCATAGTAAAATTGCGAACGAAAGATTAGCAGAATTGCGAATAGACACTTCTTAGCAGTTTCTGAGTAGCTCCACACTTACTCGGCAACTGCGATCAGTTCAGTCAGTTTCGTTCCTGGTTTGACGTCACAAACACTCCCAGCGTTCGCCCAGACACTCTCCCGTTTCTTCAGACACTCCCGCGTTTTTCCCAGAAACGGCAGCGTTTTTTCACACACACCCATAAAACGGCCAGTTTCTGCCCAGAAACACCCACTTCCTGTCAATCACATTACGATCACCAGAACGAAGAAAAAACCTCGTAATGCCATGAGTAAAATACCTAACTGCATAGCAAATTTACTTGGCGCAGTCGCAGTGCGAACATTGCGCATGCGCAATTAACGGAAAATCGCTGCGATGCGAAGAAAATTACAGAGCGAACAACTCGGAATGAGGGCCAAAGTCAAGTGATGTCTGCTGTGAACATCCAGTAGTCATCTTCCCATACTAAATCTTTCATAATGTTAAGGATGTGGGTAGTATCTCTTAAATATGAGGGCTGTTGTTGTACATAGGGTTGTAGAAAATTGTCCAGGTATTCTGATAGGTTCGAGGATAGTGATCCAATTCCTGAAATGATTGGCCTTCCGGGTGGATGTAATGGGTCTTTATGAATTTTTTGGTAAGTTACAGAATACTGGGATCACTGGATGACTGGTAGATATGTACTTGAATTCTTGTGGTTTGAGTATTCCTGTTTCTAATCCATCTTAGAGGTGAATATTTAATTGTTTCTTAAATGCTTTTGTCGGATCTTGTTTCATTAATTTGTAGGTTGTAGTGTCATTCAGAATCCGATTTGATTCCTCCATGTAATCTGTCTTGTTGAGTATAACTATTCCCCTACACTTGTCCGCCGGTTTGATTATGATGGAGCAGTTTTCTTGTAGTTCTTTAAGTGCCAGGGATTCCTTCTTGGTCATATTTCGATGTATCTTTTTGCTTGTAGTTATCTTCTCTATATCTTTTTCTACCATTTGTGTAAATGTTTCTATCTGAGCTCCTTTGAGATGTCTTAGAAAAAAATCTGAAGGGGGCTTCAGTTCTGTATGTTTGAAAATGGATGTTTCTTTGTTATTTCTTATTTCTGCTGGTTTTGTGTTTGTGTAGCATTTTACCCTAGCCATACAACACTAGGACTACACACAAGATTATACATCCACCAATAGCATATCGTAGTCTCAAGACCGCATAAATATAGATTTATTATAGTCTCAGGACAGTATGTTCACTTTAACCTTATGATAGCAGGATTATACACATTTATCAATAACTTAATAACATATTATAATTTCAAGATCGCATATGATTATATATTGATTATATATTTATTATAATATTTATAGTTTCAAGACCGCATGTAATTATATAATTAATAGTCAATCTACACAATACTTTATTTAACACTATAATTTCACAATAAAGATATTATATACACTTATTACAAATTTAAACCCTCACTGCTAGTCATCTTTTACTTTTTTCCGCTGTGATCTTATTATATACTATGTTCATAGATCCACCTTACACCATTTCTTAATATAAATATAGACCGCTTCAAAGACATTAGACACGCAGCAGAATGTGAGTAAAATGCAGAGTGATTGACAACAGGATCAACCAGTCAAGTGGACACATCAATTAAAATGGACCAATTAAACTGCTCCGATTACTATAAGTACTAAACACAAAGAGACTACACTACCCACAATTCCCAGAAGAAGACCAGTAATTGGTTGAATCGCATTGGAGAGGGAGAGACAGTGACAACAAGCAAACCAGATCTATGCACGGACTGACCCAGGAAAACCAGCGGCAGCAACAAACCAAGATGAGAAGCTCAGTCCCAGTGGCCGCGTTGCTAAGTCCCGCATCGGAGGACGGATAGTACAGAGAACACCGGCACCCGGGGGCAGGCAGACAGCTCAGCGGGACACCGCGATAACAAGGTACTGGTGAGTGAGCGGGACGCCGCCACTCACAACTCCACAACTTAAATTCATTTATCCATTTTTGAAAGATTACCACGATCAAGATCACAATCCATTCACTAACAGAGACTTAGTAACCGCTACGGTTCAGCAAGAGACTGTATCCATATTAGACATAAATCTAGAAACATCTCTGGGACTGCTACATACAACTTCTGCATAAAGCGGTTATCCCCTAAATACACCGTTTCAGATATCAATATCCAAAACTATTATTCACCCCTCTTCTTGCCCATTCTTTCCTCTTTTCATTTCCCACATTTTATCACTCACTCATCCCAGTTATACAATCACATACAGGTTCACTCCCAAAGCGCTTGGTATCCACAAGAGTTACAGATGTAGCCACCTTTATCTTGACTGTTTCTCCGCCGAGACTGGCGTTTAGTCACGCTAAGGCGATAGCTGAGTTTAATCACAGGTAGGCGCGTTGAGGCGATCTAGATACTCATCATGCATTACACATCACCACTGTGTGGCTAATGCTCCACTAATCCAGTACTTTCGATCGTACAGTATAGCAGCGGATTGATCTACAGCTCTGGCAATACTGTAGGCGTAACGGGAGGCGGTGGAAAAAGATGGTGACCTACAGTACTGTATGTAGAGTACTGTACTGTATTGTATGGAGACGTAACTACAGTAATTGTGTAAAAGGAAGAATGTACAGGACAATGTATAAACACCGTGCTTTTAAAATACAGGAGCGTCTGAGTTCGCTAATGCATAATGGGAATGGAGGGCTAGCAGGAGGCGGTGGAAAATACCGTGCTTTACAAATGCGAGCGTCCTTTAAGGCATAAAGCAACACCAATGGGGTGGGGGCCGGGCGCTGTGTGCAGTACTTTCACACATGAAATTGGGAATCTCTCATGAGGCGTCGTGGGCTAGGGGTGAAGGCTCCCACCTCCCACGCTGGGGGTCCAGGGTTTGAGACCTGATGTGCTTTCTTTTTTTTTTTTTTTTAATTGTAAAAATACACTGTATTATTTTATTTACATTGTAAGACAGTCAATGGAAAGGTGCACACAAGTTACATATAAATCAGAGTACATCTGCAGGAGCGATTCTTTACGCTAAATGCAACTACACAGCGGGAATGAAATGAGTGTATTCTGACGCTACTAACTGAGCAAAACAGTACTGTACTGTAGATCTTCAGCGTTTGTGTATTGCACAGGACCTGAATTTCCTCCCTGTGCAGGCTCCCAGGGGGGAAGGGCGATGGGGGTAGGGGGAGACGATGGAAAATACTGTGCCTTTGAAATGCAATTATATGAGCGTCCGAGTCCACTACGGCATACTGTAAACCAACACCAATGGGAAGGAAGTGCCAACCTTTTTTTTTTATGTGTTCCTGTGACATTCATTTTAAAAAATTCTTTTTTCTCTCTAATACTGTACATCCAATGGAAGGATGAACACAGGTTTCACATAAATCAAAGTACATCTGCAGGAGCGATTCTTTATGCTAAATGCAACTGCACAGCGGCAATGAGTAGGAATGAGTGTATTCTGACGGTACTAAGTGAGCAAAACAGTACTACAGTATACAGACAGTAGATATTCGGCGTTTGTGTATTGCACATGACCTGAATTCCCTCCCTGTCTCTTGCATGATCTGTGCAGGCTCCCATGGGGGAAGGGCAACAGGCTAGCAGGAGGCGGTGGAAAATACCGTGCTTTACAAATGCGAGCGTCCGAGTCCTCTAAGGCATAAAGCAACACCAATGGGGTGGGGGCCGGGCGCTGTGTGCAGTACTTTCACACATGAAATTGGGAATCTCTCATGAGGTGTCGTGGGCTAGGGGTGAAGGCTCCCACCTCCCACGCTGGGGGTCCAGGGTTTGAGACCTGATGTGCTTTCTTTTTTTTTTTTTTTTAATTGTAAAAATACACTGTATTATTTTATTTACATTGTAAGACAGTCAATGGAAAGGTGCACACAAGTTACATATAAATCAGAGTACATCTGCAGGAGCGATTCTTTACGCTAAATGCAACTACACAGCGGGAATGAAATGAGTGTATTCTGACGCTACTAACTGAGCAAAACAGTACTGTACTGTAGATCTTCAGCGTTTGTGTATTGCACAGGACCTGAATTTCCTCCCTGTGCAGGC
This sequence comes from Pseudophryne corroboree, assembly GCF_028390025.1. Taxonomy (NCBI): domain Eukaryota; kingdom Metazoa; phylum Chordata; class Amphibia; order Anura; family Myobatrachidae; genus Pseudophryne; species Pseudophryne corroboree. Next base: position 155,356 of record NW_026970511.1, read on the forward strand.
TCCCAGGGGGGAAGGGCGATGGGGGTAGGGGGAGACGATGGAAAATACTGTGCCTTTGAAATGCAATAATATGAGCGTCCGAGTCCACTACGGCATACTGTAAACCAACACCAATGGGAAGGAAGTGCCAACCTTTTTTTTTTATGTGTTCCCGTGACATTCATTTTAAAAAATTCTTTTTTCTCTCTAATACTGTACATCCAATGGAAGGATGAACACAGGTTTCACATAAATCAAAGTACATCTGCAGGAGCGATTCTTTACGCTAAATGCAACTGCACAGCGGCAATGAGTAGGAATGAGTGTATTCTGACGGTACTAAGTGAGCAAAACAGTACTACAGTATACAGACAGTAGATATTCGGCGTTTGTGTATTGCACATGACCTGCATTCCCTCCCTGTCTCTTGCATGATCTGTGCAGGCTCCCAGGGGGGAAGGGCAACAGGCTAGCAGGAGGCGGTGGAAAATACCGTGCTTTACAAATGCGAGCGTCCGAGTCCTCTAAGGCATAAAGCAACACCAATGGGGTGGGGGCCGGGCGCTGTGTGCAGTACTTTCACATATGAAATTGGAAATCTCTCATGAGGCGTCGTGGGCTAGGGGTGAAGGCTCCCACCTCCCACGCTGGGGGTCCAGGGCTCGAGACCTGATGTGCTTGCTTTTTTTTTTTTTTTTCATTGTAAAAATACACTGTATTATTTTATCTACATTCAATGGAAAGGTGCACACAAGTTACATATAAATCAGAGTACATCTGCAAGAGCGATTCTTTACGCTAAATGCAACTACACAGCGGGAATGAAATGAGGGTATTCTGACGTACTGTACTGTACATCTTCGGTATTTGTGTATTGCATAGGACCTGTGCAGGCTCCCAGGAGGGAAGGGTGTAGGGCAAGACAGTGGAAAATACCGTGGTCAAAGAAAGGGTATATTCAAAACTAAGGGAAACTGTCACAAAGTACAGTAACTACGTTGAATGCCTGGAACGCACGACGTCTGAGACGCCCATTGAGCATAAGGACGGTGTCATGGCTGCTGGAAGGGACCGTCCTTACTCTCTGGGTGAGCTGCGTCTCCTCGTTTGCTGGCGGGACAGAACTCTCGCCAGCAACGAGGAGAAAATGAGGGCGTACCGGAGGGCCAGCAGGGACATCCTCCGGAGGTATAACCGGAGGAGAACAGTGAGGTCACTCCAGAGGAGGTGGAGTGACCTCGTCAGGAGGACCCCAAGACTCCTGCAGGCCATAAGGGATTGTAAGTACAGTACATTACTGTAGATTACTGTACTTTAAGTTACTGTAGTTACAGGTACAGTACATTATAGCAGGGGCTGCTGTAGCAGCAGGTATCTGGTCTATACAGCTCTGTATCTGTGGTAAACAGATGGTTAAACAAGGACCAAACATTAACCCGGGTCAAAAGGTCAATTTGTTTTTTGGTGTCGACCTAGATGGTGCGGCTTTTGAAATTGGTTGACACCAGTTACTGTAGGTTGACATGGTCGTTAAGTTGACATGGAAGAAGATCGACATGAGTTTTACAAAAACAATTATTACTTTTTTAAACTTGTATATACAGTATACAGTAGTTCTTTACAATCCACGTGGTCTACGATTGTGCAGTGTACAGTATCATGCAGTGTACAGTATATGCAGTGTATCACAGTGTATTGTGCTGCGTAATTGCAGCGTGTCATGCAGTGTACATTCAGTATATGGTATTGTGCAGTGAGTGTAATGCATAGTGAATCACATCGTGCAGTGTACTGTATACACATGTGGTACTGTAATTGCAGTTTTTTGTGCAGTGTACATTGTATCATATTTTGCAGGGAAATGTTGTCGTATCACGCATTGCATACAGTATGCAGTGTCGTGCAGTGCATTGTGTGGTTTAATTGCAGTGTGTCATGCAGTGTACCTGCAGCGTATTGTGCAGTGTACTGTATCACATAGTGCAGTGCGTATGCAGAGTCGTGCAGTGCATCGTGTGGTGTAATTGCAGTGTACCTGCAGCGTATTGTGCAGTGTATCGTACATTATCATTCAGTGTAACGTGCAGCTGTAATTACAGTCTCCTGCCTCCCACGCTGAGAGTACCGATTTTTATACCCAAAGTTCAAGTACAGTAACTATTTTTTTAGTAGATTTGTGTTTCAGATAGTACAGTGTTCTAAGGGACGTTACTTTGGCAGAAATTATTCTAAGGGATGTTACAGTGGCCTAATGTGTTCTGACGTGCATTACTCTTGCATAATGTGTTATAAGGTTCATGACTGTGGCAGATCTCTACTTTGTGACGTCATGTGGATATACTACTGCACTACTGTGACGTACAGTACAGTAACGTGAATAAGGTGCTCTACTGTGTGACACAACGTGAATCAAGGACAGTACTGTGACGTGAATAAGGTGCTCTACTGTGTGACACAACGTGAATCAAGGACAGTACTGTGACGTGAATACGGTGCTCTACTGTGTGACACAATGTGAATCAAGGACAGTACTGTGACGTGAATAAGGTGCTCTACTGTGTGACACAACGTGAATCAAGGACAGTACTGTGACGTGAATACGGTGCTCTACTGTGTGGCACAACGTGAATCAAGGACAGTACTGTGACGTGAATACGGTGCTCTACTGTGTGACACAACGTGAATCAAGGACAGTACTGTGACGTGAATACGGTGCTCTACTGTGTGACACAACGTGAATCAAGGACAGTACTGTGACGTGAATAAACTGCACTACTGTGACATGACGTGAATAAGATGAATTCAGGTGAGTGCTGCATCATCTGTCATGGAATCAATTTATACTGTAATGAACAGTACTGAGATGGTTAAGGGTGGGAGGGCTGCATGCTGATGAGTGTCATCATGTTTATAAGGGCAATGCTTATGTGTGTTACAATGTCTATAAAGGTAGTGTTCTGTCTAATACCCTGGACCTACTGTACTGTAGCGATACTGTAAGTGTACTGTATGTCACATTTATAAATGTCCCCCTTAAGTTTTGAAGACAGTACAGTACACTATGCCCTCCTGAGTGATTAGGTGCAGGGTACTAGAATGAACAATTCCATTGATTGTGATGTCATAAAGATGCTGTCAATGTTGAATTTCATTGACTGTACAGTATGCTGCCATTATACTGTATATATATTTTTACAGGGCTGGTAGCACGACGGCACAGGAGGCGGAACAGGCGCCGCCAAGCTGGTAAGTATTGTCAAATACAGTAGTGTACAGTACATAGTGATTTCTATAGTCCCACCCCCCTGTCCTGACCATCACAGATAACTCGCTGCAATCCGGATGGGAGAGAGGGTGGGACACTTCCTGTGAGATCTGGTTGCCCGTGATGTTAAGAATGTCTGTTTACAAAACTAACTGTAAATATTAAACACACAGTATAAATAACATTGTAGATAGCTGAATACCCGTGCTGCGCTACGGGATGAGGATGGTAAATTACATCATCGTTACACTACTGTACATGTGTCCTGGATACTGTATAGTACATGTTACAAATTGACAGCTTCACTTACAGCACTGTTGTTTTTTTCTCTCGCAGTACCACCACCACCACCACCACCACCACCTGCGCTGCCAGGTATTGTGTAACGAGAATTCTGGTGCGACTGTCATCGTTACACTACTGTACAAGTGTCCTGGATACTGTATAGTACATGTTACAAATTGACAGCTTCACTTACAGCACTGTTGTTTTTTTTCTCACAGTACCACCACCACCACCACCACCACCTGCGCTGCCAGGTATTGTGTAATGAGAATTCTGGTGCGACTGTCATCGTTACACTACTGTACATGTGTCCTTGATACTGGATAGTACATGTTACAAATTGACAGCTTCACTTACAGCACTGTTGTTTTTTTTCTCACAGTACCACCACCACCACCACCTGCGCTGCCAGGTATTGTGTAACGAGAATTCTGGTGCGACTGTCATCGTTACACTAATGTACATGTGTCCTGGATACTGGATAGTACATGTTACAAATTGACAGCTTCACTTACAGCACTGTTGTTTTTTTTCTCACAGTACCACCACCACCACCACCACCTGCGCTGCCAGGTATTGTGTAATGAGAATTCTGGTGCGACTGTCATCGTTACACTACTGTACATGTGTCCTTGATACTGGATAGTACATGTTACAAATTGACAGCTTCACTTACAGCACTGTTGTTTTTTTCTCACAGTACCACCACCACCACCACCACCACCACCACCACCTGCGCTGCCAGGTATTGTGTAACGAGAATTCTGGTGCGACTGTCATCGTTACACTACTGTACATGTGTCCTTGATACTGGATAGTACATGTTACAAATTGACAGCTTCACTTACAGCACTGTTGTTTTTTTTCTCACAGTACCACCACCACCACCACCACCTGCGCTGCCATCTGACCAGCAGAGCTCCGGAAGTGGTAATCATTATTTTTGTTACAGACACACTAGTTTCCTACAGTATTACTGTAATTTTTTTATTTTACAATACTTGTTATCTTGTACACACAGACCGCCTCGTTATTGATACGGAGCCAGAGGAGGAGGAGGAGGAAATGGGGAGCCTTCAGGCCAGCCTGGTAAGAATTGTAATCTACTGTACAGTACTCTACTGTACTGTATTGCACATTTATTATTTATTGATTTATTAACAGTACCAATGGCTTGGGTTTGCGTGACCAGTGGTCAGGATTCCAGCAGTCAAGTGACCGACAGCGGTATCCTGATTGCAGAAATCCCATTGACTTTTCTTTTTGTTTTTTTTTATATTCAACACAGATGTCACTTACGTGGGCTCTGAGTCGGAGGAGGAGCCACAGTATAGTAAGTACAGTAGGATTTTCTCAAGCCCATTCTTAAAAGTATTGACCAAGTCCACTTTTATTACTTTTCAGGCAGGGAATTCGAAACGTACAGTATTTCCCTCACTGTGAAGACCCCATTTCGCCTCTGTATGCAAAATCTCCTCTCCTCCAACACGAGTGACTGTGCACGTGTCCTCTGTGTCGATCTTATCAAAACAGTTCCTGTGTATTGTCCCCTTACTGTATATATTTGTAAAGGTTAATCATGTTCCCTCTTAATCTCCTCTTTTCCAATGTAAACATGCCTAGCCTAGCAAGCCTTTCCTCGTATTCCAGCTTCTTAATACACTTGATCACTTTGGTCGCCCTCCTCCTAAACCTTTTCTAGTTCCACGATATCCATTTTGTAGTATAGTGCCCAAAATTGTGCATCCTACCCACCCTCCACTAGCCTAAACCTCCAATCATACTCTGAATCCAGACTCTGCATTCTGAATGTAGGGATCCAGACAGCAGGTGTTTTAAATACAGGTACAGTACAGTACTGTATGTCCCCTACCACTGGATAATCATTCTGCTCCTACTGTATTATGAATATCTCTCTGCCTCCTGTACTACTGTAGACTACTATGCAATTTTGTAGTAACTGTACTCTACTGTATTTTGTTTATAATCTTTTTTTTATTTTCCACTCAGTAATTATTGACAGTCAGGAGGACGAAGAGGAAGAGGAAGAGGAGAAGCCCTCTCCCCAACTTGGTAAGTAAACTGCAGTATTGTACTGTACTGTACTGTACATTGTGTTAAACCAATGCATTGGGTTTACGTGACCAGCAGTCAGGATTCCAGCGTTCAGGCGACAGACAGTGGCATCCTGATTGCAGCAATCCCAACAGGGTGAGGTACGGTATCCTAAACCTCCTCCACTACCCCCTGATTCTGGCCTCGACATTCTCGTCTCTGTGTGCAAAATCTACTCTCCTCCAACCTGACTGAATTTTTGTTATACTGTATTCAACACAGAATACAAAAGTACAAAAGTATACAGTATTTCATGTATCTTTTGTTTTCACAGGCCCTATACTGTCACAGGCCGTGGTGGAGGAGGAGGAGGAGGAGTACTCCCTGTCCCCCACCACACTGCACCCATCAAGTAAGTCCAGTCTGGTACATCTTGACTCTGTAGAGCCAGTTTGAGCAAGGAGAGATTGATTGCTTCTTTTTTTGGTGGTGTCCCAAACCAATCAGTCATTTCAGCCAGAGTCGTGTGGCAGACCCTGTGGCTGAAATGATGGGTTTGTTAAAGTGTGCATGTCCTGTTTATACAACACAACGGTGGGAGTGCCCAAGGACAATTCCATCTTGCGCCTCTTTTTTTTATTTATTTATCTTTGCATCATGTGATGTTTGTGGCAAATTTTTATAAGTGCCATCCTGTCTGACACTGCAGTGCCACTCCTAGATGGGCCAGGTGTTTGTGCCACCCTCTTGGGTTACGTACAGTAGCTTAGTCATCCAGCGACCTCGTTGCACATTTTAGGACTAAAAATAATATTGTGAGGTGTGAGGTGGAAATTATGGTTATTGCGGTTAATAATACTATAGGCTCAAAATTTAACACAAATTCTATGATTTAAGCTGTTTTTGAGTATTTTTTTTTTTTTAAAAACACCCACATCCAAAACGCATCTGAATCCGACAAAAATTCGAAAGGGTGGTTTTGGCAAAACACGTCCAAATCCAAAACCAAACCACAAAACCCGAAAAATTTCCGGTGCACATCTCTAGTTTTAATAAAGTCCAGGAGGGAAACATTCTCCTAATGAAGACACTGCAAGCAATAGGACACGAGGATGTGCACTGAGACTGGAGGGGGGGAGGTTCAGGGGGAATTTTAAGAAAAATTACTTCACAGAAAGTGCAGTGGACAAGTGGATTAGCCTCTCATCAGAGGTGATAGAGCCTAAAACAGTAGAGCTACAGTATTTAAACATGCATGGAAGAGACATACATAAGGATATCCTTACAAAGAAATAAGGATCAAATAAGGTTTGATGTAAAAAAAGGGTAAAAAAAAGAGGCAGATTAGATTGGCAAAGTGGTTCTTACAGTATTTGTCGTCAAATTCTATGTTTCTGTATGCAGACCCTCCAACATGACCCGCCCCACTGCTCTGTTTCTAGACTTCGCCTCTTAATTTATGATTTCCATCACCTGTGTTGAACTAGTTAAATGATAAGAAAGCTGTTTCTTCACAGGTGATGGCAACAATAAATTAAGAGGGAAGTCCAGAACCAGAGCATTTTGTACCTAGTGGGGCGGGTCATGTTGGAGGGTATGTGTATTTCCTGGAATGAACCTTTTTTTTCTCATTAATGTTTTTTTTCACAGGCCCTACACTGGAACAGGCCACTGAGGAGGAGGAAGATGACGATGAGGCGGCATTTAGTGGTAAGAATTATTACTGACATTGATCTGATGCCATCAGAGTAGCACTTTTCATCAGATTTTTCTGGCAAATGCGTAGAAATCGGATGACAATTGTTTTTGTTTGAACTGGTGATATTGCCCATACAGTAGCAACCGATCACATTCCACATTAACATTTACAGTATCTAGTTACACTTACAGACGATAATACAGTACAGTAGGTAATATTTGATTGGTTGCTACTGTATGGACAACATCACCTGTTCTAAAAAAAACACCCATCTTACTAAATTTCTCTCTCTCTCTCTCTCTCTCTCTCCCCTTGTCACTGTCTCTCCATTCATCTCTCTCTCTAGATACTGTCAGTGATGAATTTCCCATTAGGCACGAGAGGCACGTACTGTACCTATTGGTGGCATCTGTTTGGGGGCCTCAGTTGGATGCTTACAGTATGCTAATACTGTCATCCCAAAAATTACCACTACAGTAACTGCTAAATATTTTAAGTGTACTGTACAATATGCACATACAGTACTGTACAGTATACATAATTCAAAAGAAAAAAGAGTTGCTACCTTATTCTAGTCATAATCACCGGCATACGGGTCACTCACAAATTTTCTGATGGTCTCGGTGGGGTCCCTTGGAATCACCATGCCTGTCACAAGCATACCTTTTTTTACCCACCTGTCACTGGGCCTGGACCAGTGGCGTAACTACTGCCCCCGCAGCCCTCGCGGTGGCTTGGGGGCGAGGGGCTGCGGGGGCGCCGCCACTGATTTAGAGCAGATTGACATGCGGACGAACGTCCGCATGTCAATCTGTTGTCACTAGCCCCCCGCTGTGAAGTAGGGACACGGAGGGCACAGCGTGCGCCTCTCCTGTGTCCCTCTGAGTCTCCGGCGTGTCGGGGGGCGTGTCCTATGGAAAGGGGGCGTGGCTTCGCGGAGGACCCGCGATCGCGGGCCACGCCCCCGTTTCGTCACTGAGGGGGCATGCCCAGCGCTCTGTGAGCTGCTGGCATGCCCTCTCTCCCACTGTCTGCGCTGAATAGACGCTGTGCGCATGCGCACAGCGTCTATTCACTACTGCTCTGCTATGCAGAGCAGTGACTGTAGGAGCCTCCCAACTGCCCCCCCCCATCGCGGGACACTGCGGGAGGTATGCATATATGGCACTGGGGGGGCACTGAGGGGGCATATATGGAACAGGGGGGGGGCACTGAGGGGGCATATATGGCCTGAGGGGGCATATATGGCACTGGGGTGGCACTGAGGGGCATATATGGCACTGAGGGGGCATATATGGCACTGAGGGGGGCATATATGGCACTGGGGGGGCACAGAGGGGTCATATATGGCACTGAGGGGGCATATATGGCACTGCGGGGGGCACTGAGGGGGCATATATGGCACTGGGGGGGCACAGAGGGGTCATATATGGCACTGAGGGGGCATATATGGCACTGCGGGGGGCACTGAGGGGGCATTGATGGCACTGGGGGGGCACTGAGGGGGCATATATGGCACTGGGGAGGCACTGAAGGGGCATATATGGCACTGAGGGGGCATATATGGCACTGGTGGGGCACTGAGGGGGCATATATGGCACTGCGGGGGCACTGAGGGGGCATATATGGCACTGGGGGGTACTGAGGGGGCATATATGGCACTGGGGGGCACTGAGGGGGCATATATGGCACTGGGGAGGCACTGAGGGGGCATATATGGCACTGGGGGGGCACTGAGGGGGCATATATGGCACTGTATGTGTACCTGGCACATGGGGGGCTATATTTGGCACTGGGGGCACGTGAGCACCTGGCATTGTGGGGGAATATCTGGCACTGGGGGCATATGTGGCACTGGGGGGAGAGGCTATATTTGGCACTGGGGGCATGTGAGTACCTGGCACCGTGGGGGAATATCTGGCACTGAGGACATATGTGGCACTGGGAGCACAGCCCTAGCAACAAGCACTACCCCCTAGCAATGAGCATGACACCCAGTGCATGAAACCCCTGGCAACGAGCATGACACCGAGTGCATGAAACACCTGGCAACGAGCATGACACCCTGAGCATGAAAACCCCTGGCACCGTGCATGGAACCAAGAGCATGAAACCCCTGGCAACGAGCAGGTAATTTAAAAGTAATTAGAAGCCTTAATGTAGGACTTAATGTGTAATGGGCATTACGGTGTGTGGCATAATGTATCACGGACATTGCGGTGTGTGTCAGAATGTGTCACAGGCATTACGGTGTGTGGCAAACTATATCACGGGCATTGTGGTATGTGGTATAATGTCTCAGGGGCATTGCAGTGTGGCATAGGGTATAACGGGCATTGCGGTATGTGTCACAGGCATTACGGTGTATGGTATACTAGATCACGGGCATTGTGGTATGTGGTATAATGTCTTAGGGTCATTGCAGTGTGTGGCATAATGTATAATGGGCATTGCGGTGTGTGGCATAATGTGTCAGGCATTACGGTGTCTGTATACTATATCACGGGCATTGTGGTATGTGGTATAATGTCTCAGGGTCATTGCAGTGTGGCATAATGTTTAACAGGCATTGCGGTGTGTGTCATAATGTATCACGGACATTGCGGTGTGTGGTATACTATATCATGGGCATTGTGGTATGTGGTATAATGTCTCAGGTTCATTGCAGTGTGTGTCATAATGTATCACGGACATTGCGGTGTGTGTCATAATGTATCACGGACATTGTGGTGTGTGGTATACTATATCATGGGCATTGTGGTATGTGCTATAATGTATCAGGGCATTGCAGTGTGTAGCATAATGTATAACGGGCATTGCGATTCCTGTCATAATGTGTCACAGACATTACGGTGTGTGGCATAATGTGTCGGGGGCATTACGGTGTGTGCATATTGTGTCATGTGCATTATTGTGTGTGGCATAATGTCTGAGGGCCTTTGCAGTATGTGGCATAATGTATACTGGGCATTACTATAAGGAGGAAAAATGACAAATAATGGAAGGGGCATGAATCAGGATTATTTTTCTTTCCTGTGGTGGCTAACGTCTGGGCGTGCAGGTTGCAAAACTGGGGTATAAGGTAGTCTATTCCTGCAATGCCACGCCTCTTTATGCGAAGCCGCGCCCATTTAAACAAAACCACGCCCCTTTTTGGCGCCGCGCGCCTTCGGCGCGCACATGTTTGTCCCTTTCCTAGTGCCAATTATGGGGGGGGGGGGGGGGCGCCGAAGAATTTTTTGGCTTGGGGGAGAAAAATTTCTAGTTACGCCACTGGCCTGGACACTAGTGTACTATTACTATACTTTTTACTGTATACTGTATCTTATAATATTCTTCTCTTTTCCCACAGACGACGAGCCAGAATACATTTTTGGTAAATATACTGTACAGTAGCAATAGTTGGTACTGTAATTACAGTATTTTTTTTCTCCAACATTATTTTAAGTCAAACTGATATGACTAACTGTATTTTATCTTTTTACAGTCCGTCGCCAACCAGTGGAGGAGACACCTGGTAATAAAATATAAATACATAATGCACTGTACTGTATTCTAACTTACTGTAACATGTATAACACTGAGCTGATCATCTTCACACCCTCTGACATAACCTTACAGTACATACTGTACTTTCTCTCTTTTTTTCACCCTCTTCACTCCACAAATGCATGCTGCATTTCCTGACTACTGATATAATAGTGTGCAGAGCGTAGCAAGGCACCGTGCCCACCGCGTGGCAAGCGAAGCAAGCATGCAAGGGGCTGCGTTCCGCTCGCCGCCCCTGTCGGGATTGTGTGGTCGGGATTCCGGCGTCTGTATTTTGACCACCGGGATCCCGTCCAGCGGGATTACGTACTGATCTCCAGTCTGAGCCTGCCCTAGGCATAGGCATACTTGCCAAATGCCTAGGGGCACAAGCAGCTTCTGCTGATTAATATGATATGCAGCATGCCTACAGTATATTCTGTGTGTGACTGCGTCTGTATCTGCATACAAAATGCATTACTAATGTGCAGCATTATGTGTATAAGGGGTACTACAGTACTTTGTTGTGTAACATACTGTAGCAAGGGCACTACTGTGTGGTCTAATGTGAACAAAGAGCAATATGATGTGATGCAATGTGAATAAGTGGGAATACTTTGAGGAGTAATGTGGTACTATCCTATGATGTAACGAGAATAAGAGACACTATTGCATGATATAATGTGAATAAAGTTGCAGTACTGTGTGGCGTCATTTCAGATTGGGGAATTACTGTGTGGCCATGCCCCTTCCCAGCAAGAACATGCACCGTTTTGGGATGCACACCGAATGTGCACACTGTTGCTATTTTAAACATACAGTAGGTTGGAGGAGCACCAAAATGAGGACTGCTATGGTTGAGGGGTGATGGTGCTGGTAAAGGGGTACAGGGACAGAGGCGGAAATAGTGTCTGTGCAAGGGAGCAGCATCCAAAAACTTGACTAGGGAATCATATTGGTTATGGCTGGCTCTGAGTACAGTCCACTATTATGGATAGTACTCCCTACAACACCACCTACAGTACTGTAACCCTCTTTTTTCTGAAGCTGTCATGAAATGTCATGACTGCTAATACATAAATGTCTACAGTATTTGTACTGTGGTGTTTTATTCCTTTGACAATTTGTTTATGACCTATTGAAGCTAAACTCTTGTACAGTACTTTCTATTTTGAATACCAGCAATACAGTATAATACTGTACCTACAGTATACAGTAATAATTGTATAGTATTTGAATGTGACTAATGTTTTTTTTATCCAATATAGAGCCAATGATTTATGGGGGCCCAAGACAGGGCCATGAACGGTGGGCTGGCCCAGAAGCGGGCAGGCAGCAGCCCACTTACACAAGAGGTAAACTATAGCAATGTTTAAATTACCTCGACAGCATACAGTAGTGTTCTATTTACTGTACTGACAATACAGTACTGTACATTGTAAATAACAAGATTGTCTAATATAGAGTAAAGTACTGTATTGCCATTACTACACTGTAAAGTATTCAGTATTTGTTTTGTAATACTGTCCTTTTTTTCCCACAGAACAGTTGCAGCGTGCCATCCTGCTCCTGCGGGTGGTGGTCCACCTCTTAGTGGACCACTTTTTTAATTTCTTATTAAGATCAGTTTAATTTTATTTTTGTTTAATAAATATTTGTTATTGTACTCCATTGTATAGTATCTTTTTCTACTGTATAAGATAGGCATACTGTACACCATACAATTATCTGGCAGATAATCTGCCAGATCTGGCTGTTTGTAATGAAATTCTGGTAATGGATGAGAACAAATGACAATCATCCATTACCATAATTTCATTCCAAACAGCCAATGTACAGGCAGCAGTTGATTGATACTGTATGCACACTTCTCCGTCTTTTTACTGTTTTATACTGTACATCTACCCCATGTGTGCTTTACAAGGAATGCAGAACGATGCATCAAGGGACATGGCAGCAGTACAGTACAGTACAATGCAAGGGACTAGGACACTATCTCTCAGTAGATTGAGCATACTGTACATTGTAGCAATAGCATACAGTAAGTGTGACATGTACAGTATAATACAGTGGGTGGCATGTACTGTATCACTGGGAAACTGATTAGGATCAACTGGTAATGTACAGTACCAATGGTAACCTACTGTACTGTATATAGAAAGTTGTATGTACTACAAAGTGCTAGTACAGTAACAGTATGACCCTGCCTGGATGAAGCCATCAGAAGCCATAGACATGCCCAGTAACAGAGGGATAAAATGGGGGACACTTCTACCATGCCCCTGAAATGCCCAAGTATTCTGCCCCTCAGCAAGCTTGTGCATACAGTACAACCCCTTCTCTTGAGTCACAGTGCTCCCCAGGCCGTCACAGACACCAGTGAAACAAGATGCCTAACCAAGTTGTTTTACATACAGTATACCACTCTTAATTGAATTCCCATCATACAGTAGTACTAATTTATACAGTACAGGAAGTTGGGAATACAAACATTGGAAACCACGTCATGTTTATTTTAAGAAACACTTTATTTACGGACAAAATCATTAGGAACATGTAACATCACACATACTGTATTGTAATAAGAAAGCCAACATCACACATACTGTACGGTACTTTAATCAAAAGGTAACAGCACAAATACAGTAACAATATCAACTTTAACATTTTTATCATTTGTTTTTTTGTGGTGGGGGTGCGGGGTAATGGTTTTTTACTTTATTTTTAGGTTTTGCTTTTTTGTATTATTTTTCGTTTTTGTCTTTTTTGCTTTTTAACACTGTTGCATACGGACACCAGAACGGAGAACGGAAACAGACAACAGCAGCCCCTGGATGGACACAGCCCAATGGACTCAGACGCTTGGGGATTGAAACACTTTATTTTCAGCATGGATGTGGGACAAAATCTGTAGGAACATGTAACATCACACATATTGTAATAAGAAAGCCAACATCACACATACTGTACAGTACTTTAATCAAAAGGTAACAGCACAAATACAGTAACAATATCAACTTTAACATTTTTATAATTTGTTTTTTTTTTTGGTGGGGGTGCGGGGTAATGGTTTTTGTACTTTATTTTTTTATTTTTATGTTTTGCTTTTTTGAATTATTTTTCGTTTTTGTCTTTTGCTTTTTAACACTGTCGCATACGGACACCAGAATAGAGGACTGACAACAGCAGCCCCTGGATGGAAACGCAGCCCAAGGCCCCAGATGGACACAGCACAATGGACTCGGCTGCTACTGGATAGATACAGCAGCGCCCAAAAAATCAACTGGTGACAGTGAAATAAAAGGGGCAACTTGAACCAGGCCCTTACATTACCAGGAATGTGGTGAGCCAAGTTCATGCACTCCCCTTTGAGTAACCGTGCTGCTCCAAGTGGATTCAGCACAGTGCATGCAGCCCCAAAAAATGTACAGGTCATACAGGTACAGTGACACAATTTTTTAGCTTCAGCTGTGTGAAGCTGATGTGCTGAAGCTAGGAGGTAGGTAATGATCTGGTTTCATCATAGTGGAGCTTCCAAGTCATTTTCCTCTTCATTCTCAGCGCAGCGTTTATGGTATCCCTTATCTTCCTCTTTTCTGGATCACCAATCCTCACGCGACATTCACACCTAGCCATGATGTCATGTACCAGATTTTTGGGCAGCGGAAGTTTGCCCTTGGAACCATCAAAGTTCACACGATTGGCTTACGTCAAGTATTTGTCGTATTGTACATGGTACTGGAACAGAGAATATGCATATTTCTGAATATGTCCATTTGAAGCTCTGTACAGATGGTCGTCCAGGGAAGTTGAGATGACAGCCAGGGCAATATTGTTCAGAGAGCCTCCGAATGTATTGAGAAGTGGCCTGTGAGCAGGTGTGCTGGTCATCATTGGTGTTCCTGGCAACAGCACACTTGAATCCAGGCCTCTGCGGTCGTCCAGCCCTCTGCGGTACTCCAGCCCGCTGCGGTCCTCCAGGCCTCCTCTGCGGTCCTCCAGGCCGCTGACTTCATCCAGGCCTCTGCGGTCGTCCAGGCCTCTTCGGTCCTCCAGGCCTCCTCTGCGGTCCTCCAGGCCTCCTCTGCGGTCGTCCAGGCCTCCTCTGCGGTCGTCCAGGCCTCCTCTGCGGTCGATTTCTGTAGGGATCATGGATAAGAAATTTTTCCAAGAAACAATAGTAGAGGAATGTATGGTGCCATTTGTGAATAAATATTACCCAACTCACCATAGGATATTCCAAGACAATGATCCTAAACACTCCGCCTCAGCCAAATTTATGGAAGAGAAAGGTATGAATTGGGAACGCACACCACCAGAGTGAGTATTCTTTCAACAGTGTACAAGTCAAATTTTGGATAGCACTCTAGTAGTGTAAATTTATTTTTTTGTTTAATAAACAGTACAATATTGTATGTTTAATTTTCTCTATTTACTGTAATGTCATTAATTTTTTCTATACGCTTTTTTTTATTTTTATATAGATCACCAGACATGAACCCAATCGAATTAGTGTGGGCTCAATTGAAGAGGTACATTAGGAGTGTTGCAAAGCCAACAAAAAAACAGCAACTGTTGGATGGGATAAAGAAATTTTGGCTAGAAGTACTCACACCTGAACATTGTAATAATTATATAAATCACCTGTATAAAGTATTACCTGTTGTAGTCGAAAGAAATGGTCAAGCCACAAATATGTAGTTCTGTACTGTATTTTCTGTTTAAAATTTTAAATTGGTGCATTATTAAAAACAATTATAAAATTGCCTTTGTCTGATTATTGCATAAACTAATGTAGAATATTATACAGTAGTAATGTTATTGATGTGTATGAACAGTTATTTTCAGTTTTATAAGTCCTGAATAAGAGTACTGTACATTTTGATCAGTGCAGTACATGTAATCGGATGTTGTAATAAATACTTTTTTTACATTGATATTGATGCTTTTCCAATAAATATTCAATTTTACAGTATGGTACGGTACAGTACATGAGGGTACCTGTACAGTATGATACGTCATTATGGGGGAGAAATACTGTATCCACTAAATGTACAGTAAAATGTTTTTTTCTTATTACAAACACACAAATGCATCTCAGATGGAAATATGCTATACACAGCAGACAGCTTATGGTGACAGAACTTCCCTACTGTATCCCCACCCATAGTCGTGGTATATTTTAGATTGCCTAATGAGACACTCCTGCAGCATTGCCAATGATTCATGTAAAACCTGTGTGCAAACAGTATCTGTATTGAATGCAAAGTACAGTAAGAGTACAGTATACAGTATTATCAGAGCCAAACCTGACCGACATGATGCCCTAGGCTAGATTTTGGCTGATGCCCTCTTGCACAGATGCTACGTAGTTCCGCCTCTAACCCTGCACCCCTTTCCCAGCACCATCACCCATTTTGGCGCTCCTACCCCCTATAATCTAAATAAGAACAATGTGCACATTTAGTGCCAGCCCAAAACAGTGTACAGTATGTTCTTGCTGGGAAGGGGCATGGTAACACAATAATACCCGAAGATGAAATGACACAACACAGTACTGCAACTTTATTCACATTATATCATGCAGTGGTGTCTCTTATTCTCATTACATCATATCATAGTACCACATTACTCCTAACAGTAATGCCCCTTATTCACATTACACCCCACCACATTCATCTTTATTTACATTAGACCACAGGTTCTCAAACTCAGTCCTAAGGACCCCACACAGTGCAGGTTTTGCAGGTCTCACAGAATCACAAGTGAAAAAATTAGCTCCACCTACTGTATGGACCTTCTAAAATGTGTCAGTTAGTAATTAATACACCTGTGCACTTGCTGGTTTACCTGCAAAACATGCACTGTGTGGGGTCCTGAGGACCAAGTTTGAGAACCACTGCATTAGACCATGCAGTAGTGCCCTTTCCTTATGTTACACCAGAAAATATTGTAGTACACCTTATACACATACAGTACAGTAATGCCACACATTAGTAATGCATTTCATATTTACATTTTCTGATTTAATTTCATAGAGCCGCAGTCACTCACAGAATATAGGCATGTACTGTAGCCAGGGCCGTCAACAGAAATCTTGGGGCCCCATACACTGATACCTCTGTGGGCCCCCTACCCCCTCAACTCTTCCCCTCCCTATAAATATGTATGTATGTATGTATATATATATATATATATATATATATATATATAAAATATATATTATATATTATATACATACATACACACGCACACATATACATACACATATACAAACATACATATATAAGCACACATACATGTATATACTACACAGACACAAACATACATATATAGACAGACCCACAGATTGTCACAACGGAGAGGGAGATTGCAAGGACCCAGGAGGGACTGACCTTGTCTGTAGGGACATCACATTGGTAAAGCTGCAGTCGGCTGCTGTCTGATATTCCCAGTCAGTGTGCCTGGCAGTGCTGTGCCGCTCAGCTCCTCAGAGTCAGCTGCAGCAGCAGGGACGGGCTGGTGCGGGTTCATGCGTAGTGACGCCGCAATGCTGGCAACACAGCATGGGACCAGCTCAGACCAAGTGATGGGGTATGCGGCGGAGGTGGTGCTTGTATTGGGAAGTAATTGTCTGTTAATTGACGTATGGGCGTCCCGGAGTGCACGGGAGCCACAGCTTTCTTAGGCGCTGCCTACACATTTCTTGTGCCCCTGATGCTTGGGGCCCCCCTGATCCTTGGGGCCCCATACGGGTGTCCCCTTTGACCCCCCCTGTCGCCGGGCCTGACTGTAGCATCTCATTTTATTCTGCAGAAGCTGATTATTCCCGTTTGGCTAGTTTGCCGCCTCTGTACAGTATATTACAATAGAAAAAAGTTATAGTGTCAGTGAAAAAAGCACCTCATGACAGATACTGTACACAAGCTCATGTCTAAATACTGTATACTGTAAGCAGTGACATTAAGGGGTACAGTATATGCAATTGCGGTCGAATTCCGGCAGGAATACGGAAAAAATGGACACGGGATCCCCCATCTTTTTAGAACCAGCACCGGGCTCTGCGCCTGGTCCTGGTGCAAAAAATAAGGGGGACAAAAAAGCGTAGGGGTTCCCCATATTTTTTGAACCAGCACTGGGCTCCACTAGCTGGACAGATAATGCACAGCCGGGGGACACTTTTATACCGGTCCCTGCGGCCATGGAATTAAATACCCAACTAGTCACACCTGGCCGGGGTACCCTGGAGGAGTGGGGGCCCCTTAAATCAAGGGGACCCCCCTCCAGCCACTCGATTATCTCTATCGCCCCTGTGTATTGTAGCTAGGGGATTGTGACGCTCCTTCAGCATTGCCCCGTAGCCTGCAAAATCTGTGCTGTTATTTGCTCCATAGCTGAGTGCCTCCTAGGAGCTAGGAGTCACAGGCGGTAGCCATTTCAATTGAGTCTGCCCTGCTATAGAATTGTATGTGTACATTACCGTACGGTGCATAGAACCTTTACAGTAGAAACTCTCCTGCAGCTTTGGCCTGCTTTATGTAAAACTTGTGTTTTGTCAGTTTGCTATGCGATCGAGCCCGGTGTAACGTACTGTAATGTGCATAGACCTCGCTTATCTCTGTGTATTTTGGCTAGGGGATTGTGACGCTCCTTCAGCATCGCCCCGTAGCCTGCACAGCTTATGCCATTTCTCATTCCATACCCGACTGCTGCCTGCCACGAAGTGGGGGTTCAGGAGGTGGGGGTTCAGGGGTAGTGGTCATTTTGACAGTGTGCTATGCGATTGAGTCCGGTGTACCGTAATACTGTATGCAATCCTACAGTAGCTTATCCCCATCGCCCCTGTGTATTTTGGCTAGGGGATTGTGACGCTCCTTCAGCATTGCCCCATAACCTGCACAAAGGTTTAGGGGCGGCGGCCATTTTGCCAGTGTGCTATGCGATCGAGTCCGGTGTACCATAATGTGCATACTGTGTATTTTAGCTAGGGGATTGTGACGCTCCTTCAGCATTGCCCCATAGTCTGTACAATCTGGACTATTACTTGCTCCGTAGCCTAGGGCCTCTGTGGGGCAAGGAGTCATAGGTGGTAACCATTTCTATTCAGTCTGCCCAGCTACAGAATTGTATGTGTACTGTACGGAGCATAGAACCTTAACCTGCATAGAACCTGCACATTATGGTACACCGGACTCGATCGCTTAGAACCGCTCATGCAGCTTTGCCCTGGTTTATGTGAATAAAAAAAATAATAAAGTGTCTGAAAAAAACTAACATGCATTCGTACTTAAGGAATCGTACCCGGGACTCTGAGTATAGGAAGCTAAACACTTCACCACTTCGCCGCAGACAAATGTATAAATCCATTGGTTTTGATTATGCTGTAATGGCTACGGGATTAGGACGATAACATACTGTACAAAATTCCTAATCTTGAGAGGCAATAGTGAACTTCTAACACACATCCATTTGCGACAGTGTACACTACTCGTTTTAGAGTATGTTTTGTCTGCCGGACTTGGATGCTCACATACAGTATTCATAAAGTATTGTAGATGGATCATATACTGTATGCTGTACTATTTGCGTCTGTGTCGTATATACAGTACTGTATTAAATAATGCAGCGTAATGAGTATTTACTGTATGCTGTGCTGCGTAATGAGACGCCTTAGTAAAGTAGTCCTTATTATATATTTCAGTATTGTATTTTACGGGAGACCACACGCATGCGCAGTGGTGATTGTAAAAAGCGACATCTGGTGGCTGATCGCAGGTATTAAACGTAAAGGTAACGCCAAACGCCATGTCTGCCTCCGTGCGATTAGGTACGCCTCTCTGTGACTAGGCGCGCCTCACTACTCTGCATATGCTCGATCGGGACAAACGCCTCAGCCACTCAAGATAAAGGTGGCTACATCTGTATTGTTATTTATCAATTAGTACATATTTGCCAAGTTGAGAACTTGTATAAACTTTTAATCAATTGAGTAAAGTATCTATTTTAACATCTCTGACTATTTTCGTTTTTCAACAAGTGACATATTTATAAAACATCTCTAAAATACCCTAATTTGCTGGCAAACATAACATTCCTCAGTTACCTTCATTTGTCAGCAAACTACGACCTAAAGAGTGTAACACTCCTTCCACAACAGGCTGAGCGCAGCTCATCAGAAACATTATATTTGGCCACTTGTGGGTTTATTACCTAGTTATGAGCAGCAGCGAGTGTTATTAGCTAAACAACGGCACAGTGCCCAGGTGCATATTACTAATATTTCTATATCTAATGGGACATAGCTGCACTCACCCCCAGCACTGTGTCTCCCCCCAGCCCCCCGCCCCCTCCCCCCATGAACACACACACACACACACACACACACACACACACACACACAATGTCTCTGCTGCCCTGGTTAATTTTGGTTCATTTTTTGGCACATTTATTATATTTTCATTTTTAAGCAGTATATCAGTCACCCAGTAAATCTGAAACCAGTGATAAAACAAAATAAATCCTATACCAGCTTCCTCTCCTCCCATCTCTCCAGTGTCACAGAGGACATTAATATACACACAGGGAAACCAGATATTGCCCAGATTTGCATGCCTCCCCCTGCTCCGTGCTCCCTCTGCCCGGCATGTAATCATTACACCACTGGCACTTGTCACATCTGCTGTCATTATATTAGTAAGGGAAACAGGACAGGTCGCCCGGCTGTGCAGAATGCAGCTGTCTGTGCAGAGTGTGATAAGCATCATTTTATCTATAATCGGGATACATGGAATCATCATAAACTAGGGATGTGCACTTGCAATTTTTCGGGTTTTGTGTTTTGGTTTTGGGTTCGGTTCCGCGGCCGTGTTTTGGGTTCGACCGAGTTTTGGCAAAACCTCACCGAATTTTTTTTGTCGGATTCGGGTGTGTTTTGGATTCGGGTGTTTTTTTCAAAAAACCCTAAAAAACAGCTTAAATCATAGAATTTGGGGGTCATTTTGATCCCAAAGTATTATTAACCTCAAAAACCATAATTTCCACTCATTTTCAGTCTATTCTGAATACCTCACACCTCACAATATTATTTTTAGTCCTAAAATTTGCACCGAGGTCGCTGGATGACTAAGCTAAGCGACCCTAGTGGCCGACACAAACACCTGGCCCATCTAGGAGTGTCACTGCAGTGTCACGCAGGATGGCCCTTCCAAAAAACACTCCCCAAACAGCACATGACGCAAAGAAGAAAAAAAGAGGCGCAATGAGGTAGCTGTGTGAGTAAGCTAAGCGACCCTAGTGGCCGACACAAACACCTGGCCCATCTAGGAGTGGCACTGCAGTGTCACGCAGGATGGCCCTTCCAAAAAACACTCCCCAAACAGCACATGACGCAAAGAAGAAAAAAAGAGGCGCAATGAGGTAGCTGTGTGAGTAAGCTAAGCGACCCTAGTGGCCGACACAAACACCTGACCCATCTAGGAGTGTCACTGCAGTGTCACGCAGGATGGCCCTTCCAAAAAACACTCCCCAAACAGCACATGACGCAAAGAAGAAAAAAAGAGGCGCAATGAGGTAGCTGTGTGAGTAAGCTAAGCGACCCTAGTGGCCGACACAAACACCTGGCCCATCTAGGAGTGGCACTGCAGTGTCACGCAGGATGGCCCTTCCAAAAAACACTCCCCAAACAGCACATGACGCAAAGAAGAAAAAAAGAGGCGCAATGAGGTAGCTGTGTGAGTAAGATAAGCGACCCTAGTGGCCGACACAAACACCTGGCCCATCTAGGAGTGTCACTGCAGTGTCACGCAGGATGGCCCTTCCAAAAAACACTCCCCAAACAGCACATGACGCAAAGAAGAAAAAAAGAGGCGCAATGAGGTAGCTGTGTGAGTAAGATAAGCGACCCTAGTGGCCGACACAAACACCTGGCCCATCTAGGAGTGGCACTGCAGTGTCACGCAGGATGGCCCTTCCAAAAAACACTCCCCAAACAGCACATGATGCAAAGAAGAAAAAAAGAGGCGCAATGAGGTAGCTGTGTGAGTAAGATAAGCGACCCTAGTGGCCGACACAAACACCTGGCCCATCTAGGAGTGTCACTGCAGTGTCACGCAGGATGGCCCATCCAAAAAACACTCCCCAAACAGCACATGACGCAAAGAAGAAAAAAAGAGGCGCAATGAGGTAGCTGTGTGAGTAAGATAAGCGACTCTAGTGGCCGACACAAACACCTGGCCCATCTAGGAGTGGCACTGCAGTGTCATGCAGGATGGCCCTTCCAAAAAACACTCCCCAAACAGCACATGACGCAAATAAAAGTGAAAGAAAAAAGAGGTGCAAGATGGAATTGTCCTTGGGCCCTCCCACCCACCCTTATGTTGTATAAACAGGACATGCACACTTTAACCAACCCATTATTTCAGTGACAGGGTCTGCCACACGACTGTGACTGAAATGACGGGTTGGTTTGGACCCCCACCGAAAAAGAAGCAATTAATCTCTCCTTGCACAAACTGGCTCTACAGAGGCAAGATGTCCACCTCATCATCATCCTCCGATATATCACCGTGTACATCCCGCTCCTCGCAGATTATCAATTCGTCCCCACTGGAATCCACCATCTCAGCTCCCTGTGTACTTTGTGGAGGCAATTGCTGCTGGTCAATGTCTCCACGGAGGAATTGATTATAATTCATTTTAATGAACATCATCTTCTCCACATTTTCTGGAAGTAACCTCGTACGCAGATTGCTGACAAGGTGAGCGGCGGCACTAAACACTCTTTCGGAGTACACACTTGTGGGAGGGCAACTTAGGTAGAATAAAGCCAGTTTGTGCAAGGGCCTCCAAATTGCCTCTTTTTCCTGCCAGTATAAGTACGGACTGTCTGACGTGCCTACTTGGATGCGGTCACTCATATAATCCTCCACCATTCTTTCAATGGTGAGAGAATCATATGCAGTGACAGTAGATGACATGTCCGTAATCGTTGTCAGGTCCTTCAGTCCGAACCAGATGTCAGCATCAGCACTCGCTCCAGACTGCCCTGCATCACCGCCAGCGGGTGGGCTCGGAATTATGAGCCTTTTCCTCGCACCCCCAGTTGCGGGAGAATGTGAAGGAGGAGATGTTGACAGGTCGCGTTCCGCTTGACTTGACAATTTTGTCACCAGCAGGTCTTTGAACCCCAGCAGACTTGTGTCTGCCGGAAAGAGAGATCCAAGGAAGTTTTTAAATTTAGGATCGAGCACGGTGGCCAAAATGTAGTGCTCTGATTTCAACCGATTGACCACCCGTGAATCCTTGTTAAGCGAATTAAGGGCTCCATCCACAAGTCCCACATGCCTAGCGGAATCGCTCCCTTTTAGCTCCTCCTTCAATGCCTCCAGCTTCTTCTGCAAAAGCCTGATGAGGGGAATGACCTGACTCAGGCTGGCAGTGTCTGAACTGACTTCACGTGTGGCAAGTTCAAAAGGTTGCAGAACCTTGCACAACGTTGAAATCATTCTACACTGCGCTTGAGACAGGTACATTCCACCTCCTATATCGTGCTCAATTGTATAGGCTTGAATGGCCTTTTGCTGCTCCTCCAACCTCTGAAGCATATAGAGGGTTGAATTCCACCTCGTTACCACTTCTTGCTTCAGATGATGGCAGGGCAGGTTCAGGCGTTTTTGGTGGTGCTCCAGTCTTCTGTACGTGGTGCCTGTACGCCGAAAGTGTCCCGCAATTCTTCTGGCCACCGACAGCATCTCTTGCACGCCCCTGTCGTTTTTTAAAAAATTCTGCACCACCAAATTCAAGGTATGTGCAAAACATGGGACGTGCTGGAATTTGCCCATATTTAATGCACACACAATATTGCTGGCGTTGTCCGATGCCACAAATCCACAGGAGAGTACAATTGGGGTAAGCCATTCCGCGATGATCTTCCTCAGTTGCCGTAAGAGGTTTTCAGCTGTGTGCGTATTCTGGAAACCGGTGATACAAAGCGTAGCCTGCCTAGGAAAGAGTTGGCGTTTGCGAGATGCTGCTACTGGTGCCGCCGCTGCTGTTCTTGCGGCGGGAGTCCATACATCTACCCAGTGGGCTGTCACAGTCATATAGTCCTGACCCTGCCCTGCTCCACTTGTCCACATGTCCGTGGTTAAGTGGACATTGGGTACAACTGCATTTTTTAGGACACTGGTGAGTCTTTTTCTGACGTCCGTGTACATTCTCGGTATCGCCTGCCTAGAGAAGTGGAACCTAGATGGTATTTGGTAACGGGGGCACACTGCCTCAATAAATTGTCTAGTTCCCTGTGAACTAACGGCGGATACCGGACACCCGTCTAACACCAACATAGTTGTCAAGGCCTCAGTTATCCGCTTTGCAACAGGATGACTGCTGTGATATTTCATCTTCCTCGCAAAGGACTGTTGGACAGTCAATTGCTTGGTGGAAGTAGTAAAAGTGGGCTTACGACTTCCCCTCTGGGATGACCATCGACTCCCAGCAGCAACAACAGCAGCGCCAGCAGCAGTAGGCGTTACATGCAAGGATGCATCGGAGGAATCCCAGGCAGGAGAGGACTCGTCAGAATTGCCAGTGACATGGCATGCAGGACTATTGGCATTCCTGGGGATGGAGGAAATTGACACTGAGGGAGTTGGTGGGGTGGTTTGCGTGAGCTTGGTTACAAGAGGAAGGGATTTACTGGTCAGTGGACTGCTTCCGCTGTCGCCCAAAGTTTTTGAACTTGTCACTGACTTATTATGAATGCGCTGCAGGTGACGTATAAGGGAGGATGTTCCGAGGTGGTTAACGTCCTTACCCCTACTTATTACAGCTTGACAAAGGCAACACACGGCTTGACAAATGTTGTCCGCATTTCTGGTGAAATACTTCCACACCGAAGAGCTGATTTTTTTGGTATTTTCACCAGGCATGTCAACGGCCCTATTCCTCCCACGGACAACAGGTGTCTCCCCCCGGGTGCCTGACTTAAACAAACCACCTCACCATCAGAATCCTCCTTGTCAATTTCCTCCCCAGCGCCAGCAACACCCGTATCCTCCTCATCCTGGTGTACTTCAACACTGACATCTTCAATCTGACTATCAGGAACTGGACTGTGGGTGCTCCTTCCAGCACTTGCAGGGGGCGTGCAAATGGTGGAAGGCGCATGCTCTTCACGTCCAGTGTTGGGAAGGTCAGTCATCGCAACCGACACAATTGGACTCTCCTTGTGGATTTGGGATTTCGAAGAACGCACAGTTCTTTGCGGTGCTTTTGCCAGCTTGAGTCTTTTCAGTTTTCTAGCGAGAGGCTGAGTGCTTCCATCCTCATGTGAAGCTGA
This sequence comes from Pseudophryne corroboree, assembly GCF_028390025.1. Taxonomy (NCBI): domain Eukaryota; kingdom Metazoa; phylum Chordata; class Amphibia; order Anura; family Myobatrachidae; genus Pseudophryne; species Pseudophryne corroboree. The sequence continues at coordinate 180,505 of NW_026970511.1, forward strand.
ACCACTAGCCATGAACATAGGCCAGGGCCTCAGCCGTTCCTTTCCACTCCGTGTGGTAAATGGCATATTGGCAAGTTTACGCTTCTCCTCCGACAATTTTATTTTAGATTTTGGAGTCCTTTTTTTACTGATATTTGGTGTTTTGGATTTTACATGCTCTGTACTATGACATTGGGCATCGGCCTTGGCAGACGACGTTGCTGGCATTTCATCGTCTCGGCCATGACTAGTGGCAGCAGCTTCAGCACGAGGTGGAAGTGGATCTTGATCTTTCCCTAATTTTGGAACCTCAACATTTTTGTTCTCCATATTTTAATAGGCACAACTAAAAGGCACCTCAGGTAAACAATGGAGATGGATGGATACTAGTATACTTATGGATGGACGAGCGACTGCCGACACAGAGGTAGCTACAGCCGTGGACTACCGTACTGTGTCTGCTGCTAATATAGACTGGATGATAATGAGATGAAATCAATATATATATATATATATATATATATAATATCACTAGTACTGCAGCCGGACAGGTATATATATTTATTATGTAATGACTGATGACGGACCTGCTGGACACTGTCAGCTCAGCAGCACCGCAGACTGCTACAGTAAGCTACTATAGTAGTATGTGTAAAGAAGAAGAAAGAAAAAAAAAAACCACGGGTAGGTGGTATACAATTATGGATGGACCAGCGACTGCCGACACAGAGGTAGCTACAGCCGTGGACTACCGTACTGTGTCTGCTGCTAATATAGACTGGATGATAATGAGATGAAATCAATATATATATATATATATATATATAATATCACTAGTACTGCAGCCGGACAGGTATATATATTTATTATGTAATGACTGATGACGGACCTGCTGGACACAGTCAGCTCAGCAGCACCACAGACTGCTACAGTAAGCTACTATAGTAGTATGTATAAAGAAGAAAGAAAGAAAAAAAAACCACGGGTAGGTGGTATACAATATTATATATATATTATATACAATTATATATATATATATATATATATATATATATATATATATATACACAATTATATATATATATATATATATATATATATATATATTAAACTGGTGGTGACTGGTGGTCAGGTCACTGGTCACACTATCAGCAACTTGCAAGTAGTACTCCTAAGCAGACAATCACAATATATATTATACTGGTGGTCAGTGTGGTCACAATGGCAGTGTGGCACTCTGGCAGCAAAAGTGTGCACTGTACGTTATATGTACTCCTGAGTCCTGCTCTCAGACTCTAACTGCTCCCCACTGTCAGTGTCTCCCCCACAAGTCAGATAATATACAGTCACACTATCTATCACTTCAGCAAGTAACTAGTACTCCTCCTAATGCTCCCAAAATCACTACTGTGTCTCTCTCTACTGTCTCACTCTCTTCTCTATAAACGGAGAGGACGCCAGCCACGTCCTCTCCCTATGAATCTCAATGCACGTGTGAAAATGGCGGCGACGCGCGGCTCCTTATATAGAATCCGAGTCTCGCGATAGAATCCGAGCCTCGCGAGAATCCGACAGCGGGATGATGACGTTCGGGCGCGCTCGGGTTAACCGAGCAAGGCGGGAAGATCCGCGTTGCTCGGCCCCGTGTAAAAAAACATGAAGTTCGGGCGGGTTCGGATTCCGAGGAACCGAACCCGCTCATCCCTATCATAAACTCCACCATCCTCTCTGTGTACATCAGACTCTGGAGAACGAGCAATAGACTCGGAGCCAGTGACCCAATCCTGCTCTCTATGGCTCTCACCAATCTCCTCATGGTGTGTCATTTGTTGGTGATCTATTACTTGTGTACTTTTCTCACTGAAAACAACACAAAAATATTATTTTTGTGCTTTTATGTCCTATACGTCCTGCAGAATATGAGTTTGTGGAACACCGCCTGGCTCTCCATCTGCTACTTTGTGAAACTCGTCACCGTTACCCACCGGATCTTCCTCTGGGTGAAAATGTGGTTTCCCTCTTCCATCACCAAACTCCTCATAGGATCAGCAATATGGTCAGTTCTGGTGACTTTGCCATTTTTCTGGACAGCAGAGATGATATTTCCACAGAAAACAAATATTACTGATGGGTCAGTAAGTTTTGCAATGACGGTAAATGTCCTTTACACTGTGACTAATATGCTGTTCAGTTACATCCTGCCCTTTACCCTGACTGCCACCTGTATTGGGCTCAGTGTGACGTCTCTCCTGCACCATGTCTGGAGGATCAGGCAGAACGTGTCCCAGGACAGCTCATCCCCTCAGCTCCAGGCTCTTGTTCGGGCGGCTGTGACAATGACGCTGCGTGTGGTGTTGGACCTGATCTTCCTTATTATCATTATTTACATGTTTGCTGTGTCGTTCTATATGAGTACTGTGATGAATACATTATTCTTGGTGTTCCTCTTCTCATATCCATCTGTACAATCTTTCATACTAATCTTTGGAAACCCCAAATTAAAGAGAAGTCTCTTCAGATGAGAATTTACCTTGTTGTCATTAGATGACACAGAGGACCTGTAGCTGAGTATTATGCAGTAATTATATTTTACATATTCTTAGCAGCTTAAAGAAAAATAGATTTTAGGATTTTTTTTAATCTTTCCTCTATTATGTAGTATATCTGTTATTGTTTGTGTAATATATTAAGAAAAGAAATGCACATAAATTACCATCGTAGTCCATTGTGAGTTTCAATATTGTCTCCTACTTGCTGTCTTCTGATAACCCCAGGCTTCTAAGGTAAATCTTGGTGGAAGGCTGTAACCCAAAGTATAGTGCCCCTAGCATTGCCCCCCCCCCCCCCCCCCCAGCTGGGTGAGAGTAATGATGGAGATGTAGTATAGAAACTGTTAGTCACTTTGCACGTCTCTCCGCTCCTGTAACATCACTACATGATGATTGCTGTGTCACACTGTCCTGCAGAAGGCTACATAGTGTCATCTTCCCATCACTGCTGTGTCCTGTCACTGACCAATAGCCGCCCTGCACACAACTTCAGACACTAAGTGCCTGGTACTTACCACAACGCTACTAGCCGCCACCTACATTAGGGTGATAATAACTTAACTGACCCTAACAAGCTTCTCGCTTCAATAAGGGAAAGATCCACTGAGCACCGAAGGCCCAATTAATAATGTATGGTCCTATACTGTCTGGGGGGGGGGGGGGGGGGCGCCGTAGACAGAAGTGGCTGTAGACTGGAAATTATGGGTATTATGGGAAGAAGTGCTGAGATACTCACACTACTGTACATGGCCCAATGTATTGTGTCAGTGGAATCAAGATTAAATACTGATGCCTGGGATCCTGATGTATGAAAACCTGACGGGTTAGCAAAGGTTATTTCCCCCTCTCCTCTACCCCCTAACCCTCTGACCCCGCAGACTAAACCTAACTTTTACCGTTAGTGCCTTACCCTAACCAACCCCCGGGGGATCCCAATCCTAACCCTTCTATCCCACAGCCAAACCCTAACCCTAACCCCCCCCCCCCCCCCACCCCCCACAGCTTAACTCTAACCCTTCAGGGTGGCGCCTAAACCCCATATATTATGTTTTAAAAAATACACCACTTTACTGTTGCCAATTGGTGTTGAATGTTGTGATGTGTCCCAATCAAATGCACAGAAATTATAAATGTGTTGTCTGTAAATAGATGTTAAATATTTTTAAAATATTGATTATTTTGTCCAATTTAGTTATAAATATGTATTCAAACTTCAAAAATATATGCAATTAATTGTAATCATTATTTTTAAGTAAAAGTAAATGTACATATACTGATGGATCCTCATTCATCGTTGCAGTTTCGCCGCCTAAACTGAGTATTTGTCGCGCGTTAGCTATAGCTCGAGTTGTTGAGGTATTGCACAGAGAGACGCGTTAAGGTGCGACAACATACACAGCATGCAATATACATCTTCACCACTGGGTGGCTAATGCTCCACTAATCAAGTACTGTAGAGCGAATAGCAGAAGATGGATATACAGTACAGTACAGTAATCGTACGGTAATAGTGTACTCTCAGCAAGCTATGGCAAATTGGCAGTTACAACTGTAATGTTATACACACAGACCAAACGTCATATGGAGAAGGACTATCAGGAACTTGAAGTGTATAGAGTACTGTAAATAAACGAATGCTGTAGAAAATATTCATTCTCTGTCAGGACCAAAAAAATAAATCAATTAATACCTGTGTATAAATAGCTGTGTGATTCCAACTCTATGGCTGAGTGTAATGATTTATTTTCCTTTAGAGAGCTGTGTAGAACTCTGAACTGTACTTTTCTTTGTGTGCATTGGAGACGCTGAGCCAATCTACAGATGTGTCCTCTTACATCCTTGATGCAGTCACGGTAAATAGCCCTTGAAGTCACACCATGCCGGCAGAGGGACTCGGTAGCGCTAATCTTAGATGCAAAGTAATGTAATAGGACGCACAAGCAGCTTCTGCTGATTAAAATGATATGCAGCATGTCTCTATTCTGTGTGTGACTGTGACTGTATTTGCATACAAAATGCTCTGCTACAGTGTTTCCCTGGAAAACACTGTAACGTTTCATTTCGGATGCAGATAAGAGCCGCTATTACACACAGAATATTGGCATGCTGCATATCATTTTAATCAACGGAAGCTGCTTGTGCATCCTATTGCATTACATTGTGTCTAAGATGCATTTTCAGGGCAAAAGCTGCAAAAAAAGACACTCGGCTCTACCGAGTTCGGCTACAGCATGGCGCAACTTGAATGGCTGTTTAGCGTGACTGCAGCAAGGATGTAAGAGGACACATCTGTAATATGCATTTACAGCAAGGAAAGATGCCCGACAATAGCAGAGCTGCCCGGCAAATGACGGCTCACTCACGCCAAGCATCTCTAGATCTCTATGTGCATGCACAATGCTGACATGCCTTATAAATGAATGTGCATTATGTGCCCTCTGGGTTCCCTTCCCCCAACCAAAGCCAGCACGAGCCATTCATTTATATACAGTAGTGTACCGGCCGTGTTGTGTTTGTCATTTACTAAGCAGTACACCCAGTCCGTGATATCACAAGTCTCACAGAGAAAGAGTTTCAATATTGTCTCCTACTTGCTGTCTTCTGATAACCCCAGGCTTCTAAGGTATTGCTTGCATAGACTGCTTAGCTTCATCTGGTGTACTACAAGTACTACAATGGCCTGCATAGACTGTTTGCCCTAACTTCAGCTGGTGCACTTCAAATGTTACAGTAGCCTATAGGCATTGAACTGTGGTTGCACTAGAAGGTAAGCAATTTCGTGGATTCTCTTGTACAATTGACTGCCTAACCTGTTACATTCTAAGTGTTGTTGATTTATGGAATCTTATATAACATATATTTATTATATCATATATTGATATAATGGTTTATGTATTTTATATCTGCAAATATATTATAATAGGCTTACAAATAGGTGGGCTCATAACAAAAGGGGTGATGTTTAGTACTGGTCCAATCACACAATATGTAATGCGTGGACGTTCCTATTTTCATACCTGTGATTGGCTCAGATTAAAGGAGCTATATCTCTACTGTCCAGGAAATATTTCCAGGCAAAGCCTAAATATACTTTACAGAGATATATAATCCTGGCTCATTGAACATATAAGTACTATACTTTGACTACAAGTCAGTTGTCCCAACTTGCAGAGCCTTATATAATATATGCAGATTTCATGTATAACTTTAGTGATTCCGAAAATGAGTTCAAGACTTGGAATACCAGCTCTATTTTGTCTAGTACATTTATTATAGGTGATACAAATTACAAGATAAGATAACACAATGATAATAAATCTTATAATTTATCTAAACTTCCTTAACCATGGTACATACATAAAACACAAACAGTTTTACAAACTTAAACAATTAATACACATACTATACACTTGCAAGAATATGTGAGGGCATAATTCATAGCTACCGTCTTAGGATCCTGACTCCCTCTGGACTTTGTTCCTTCCTCCTCTCCTTCTAACTCTCTATCTATCAGACTGCCCCTTATATCCTATATTCTACCAATTCAAAACTAGTATATGCCCACAGTTTCCAATGGAGTACATAATTATAGGTTTTGACAGATTCCAAAGTGTAATAAAACGTTCTCTGCTAACTCCGTCCCACGGTGGTGAGCATGTAGAGAATTTTGGGATCATAAAGTTTGGTATTCCTTTATCCATCAGAGATCTACCTTTGTATGGATGTGTAAACGATCTATTTCGCCTAGGCCCTAGGGTGTTAGCATAAATGATTGTGACCTGTTTATAGTGCGTTTGATCCTATATTATCATTGCCTCTGGCCAGCAGTATAACTGGACAATAGGCCAGCTGGTTGATGTACTCTCTAAAGGTATGAAGATCTTTGATTGTGAATTCCAATGTACCCTGTTCATACCAGTAACTGTTTGCATATTATGAGACCTGAGCTAGGTGACCTATTGACTTTATCCACCAAGTTATGATTATTTATTTGCTGTGTGTGAATAAAGTATACAGTATACATATATCTACATATCATGTAAACTTTGATTTAATTGTACTTGGTATAGCGCAGATCAGACGTTAATCCTTTGATTAATACAGATATGAATAATGGAATGGAAGGGATGAATTTGTGTAATGCTCAATATATTGTGTATTCTGGCTATATGGCTTACACAGAGAAAACCTGTCTCTTACATAATGACCCATAATCTTGCAGTAAAACACACAGAAATACATGCTACTAAATTCTCAAAACATAAGACTAATACATTCAAACCTATTTAAGTTATACCTTACAATAATATATATATACACACACTCTTAACTGGTTAAAATCACATTGGGTAATAAATCATATTATTTAATTTACATAATTTGTTCTAACTTTGGTACCTACTAAATTATATTGTTATGTAATGGTCTATATGGCAACAGTCGCCCCCTTGTGGCCGTGAGAATTGATGATGATGGCCACACATACATTAACATAATAATTGCTTATATCTTGCATCTACCAGTTTTTCTAGCTTACTGCGTTCCTGCCTTATAAGGCGCTTAAGCCACAATATCAGTGAAATTAAAATGATTAGCAAGATTGTTTGACCGATCAGCAAGCCCTTTAAACCAATCTCCAGCCAGGTGTTTGTCATGGTTATTTCAAAATCTCCATCATGCAGTAATTTATTTAGTGTGGCATCTGCCTTCTCAACCATGTTATTAATTTGAACTATGTGTGTGTCTTTCCTATCCAGGAGTTTCTGTAAATCTAAGGTTAAACTATCTATGTGTATGTTGAACACAGGTATATATTCTCCAAGGTTTGAGATTTCTGGTTCACTATCTATATTTATGTCCTCTTCATAAACGGGGATTGGGGTGATAACCGTCTGACCAATGGTGGTATACTCATGTGGGCTAAAGCAGAAATTTGGGTTTGGCACTGGACATGACTTTTCCCCATACAAGAACTCTCCGTGATTTGTGACTATGCAGTACTGTCCATTCATGTTGTATGTAACCTTCACCGCTGGAGTTCTCCATTTTGTTAGCTGCACTGGACAAGCAATGTCTCTGGCTGTATAGCTGGTTGATGTATTTGGCTTTGCACTGTGTTCAGGTCCTCCCATATCCATATCTTTGCTGGGAATGGTGGCAAGTTCATTTATATCTGTGATTAGGGTACTTGGTTTACTTGATTCTAGGCCGCAGATTGGCGTCTCAATTTCGAAAACATTGCAGCGACACAAGTATTGGTTTCCCTTGACTGCACAGCAAGCAGTATGTGGAACTTTCCAGATGTCGTCGACTCGGACCAGTAGTTCTGGTAGGTCCAGCCGCTCTTTGTAAATGTCCTTTTCCAAATATCCAATGGAGTGAACTGTAGACAGTTTGTCAAATAAAGACTTGCTTGGGTCGAACACAGGTAGAGAAATGGTAAAGGAGACATATAGGATATCGCTGACTGCACAAGGTTGCTGCTTGTTGTAACAACGGGGTGAACCTCTATTTGGGTGGGGGGTCACAGTGCCTAAATTCCTAATTGTGGAGATGGGCAGAGGTCTGCAACCATCTCTTGGGGTATTTTCCCCATGCCCAATGTCAGATTGCGAGCAATACCAATTGGTCAGGTCATTATCTCTTAAAATGTCAGGTATTCTACCAGATTGTAGGTCTCTAATTACATGTGTGATTGCGTTGAGGACATAATTACCATATGCAGTGCATATTATTTCTTTCCCCACCTGATTTTGTCTGGCTTCTCTATTGTTCAGTTCAATGATTTCGTTTATCTTGGCTTGGGTCTCTGAAAACAATCTTGCTATATCATGCATGTTATAAACAGTAAATTTTTCTTCACTGGCCAGACCCTCAATGCCCTGCAGGACAGGCTTCAAAACATATTGCCCCTCTTTCTGCTCTGGTGAGAAGCAACAATATCTACTAGTAATGAAGCATAGAATAAAGAAACATTACTATTTACACAATAACCAAATTCTGCCATATTCCATTTTGATAGATTTAGGACTACTGGTACATGTATATATTGTACATTGTTTATCAAGGAACCAGGAATGGAGGTGGCAGTAAGGCCACTTGTGGGTCCTTCACTTGTTGGTGGGCACTCAGCTGTTTTAGTAGATGGCAGTGATTTAGCCTTTGTTGTGGTACTTGGGGGAGTAGGGTCTCTTTTCTGGGACACATTCAGTGTGATGCTCCCAGGAACATAAGTCCTCTTTACTGTGGGTGGATTCCCATACATGGGAATGGGGATGATAAAACCATATATCCAGGTTCCTGTGTCTGTAGGGTTTGCATGGCTAAGCAATAGTGATCCATTTGGAAAAACATGTATTCTACCCATGTAATGTGGTGAGTTTCCTGCGTTTCCATTATCCCAGGCTTTAATTTCTTTGTCTGCTGGGCCCCACCAGGATACCTGTTTCCCTGTTGTGCCTTGTACTGACACTGGAAGGAGGATGGATTCTCCCTCTTTACAGTGAATCGGATTGGCTTCCACTCTAATTGAAATGTTGACCTCACTGGTACACTGGATCTGGAGGCTCACCACGAAGGACAGGACCAAAGTCGGGATTCTCATTTTTCTGTAAAACCAAAACAAAACAAAATAAAATTATAAGAAAGAAAGAGAGATGCGCTACTCAGTTGACCCTTCTCCTTTGTACAGTTTAATCTGATTGGCATGTACCCATTTGTCCTGCACTTTCTTTGCATCGTTGATTCTTAATTTGTATACTGAGGGACTCAGTCTGTCCACTATTGAAAATGGTCCTCTCCATTTCTTGCCCAGACCATGGTCTGTGGGTCGGAGTTCTAGAAACATGACCCTTTCTCCAACTTCCCAACAATTTTCTCTTACACCTTTGTCAAAATAAGCCTTTGCTTTTCTCTGTGCTTTCCCTAACTGCTGTGCTGCAAACAGATGAACCTCTGTGAGTGCTTTTTGCAGTTTTGTAAGGTACTGATCCATTGATAGTCTATCAATAGTAGGGGTGTGTAGATCTATCCAAAGGTGCTCTGGCAATCTCATTTGCCTGCCTGTCATTAATTCAAAGGGGGTCAATCGGGTCGCTGATGAAGGTGTGGCCCTTATTGCCATTGCCACTAGGGGTAGCAAATTATCCCAGTTCTTACCATTTATGCCAACAAACTTTCTCAACATAGTTTTGATCTGTCTGTTGGCACGTTCCACCTGTCCAGAAGATTCAGGATGAAAAGGGACATGGAAGCTTTGTTTTATTCCCAGCATTTCCAGGCATGTTTGCATCACATTACCTGTGAAATGTGAACCTTGGTCTGATTCAACCGATGTTGGAAGGCCCCACCGTGTGAATATCTGATCAACCAGAATTTTTGCTGTGCTCAGGGCTGTGTTACTTTTAGAGGGAAAAATTTCTACCCATTTTGAAAATAGGTCAGTCACAACCAACACGTATTTGTTATTTTTAGCTGTGGCAGGCAGAGGGCCCATGTAATCAATTTGTAAGGCATTCCAGGGACCTTCCCTTCTCTGGATTCTCAGTGGAGCATTTATCTTTCTAGGTGCTGGGTTAACTTGGGCACATACCACACAGTTGTCACAGTATTGCTGTACATCTTTTACCATATCTGGCCACCAACCTATTGTTTTTAGTCTCTGCTGTGTCTTTTCTACACCCTGGTGTCCACCTGTGGGGAGGTCGTGTACAAGATATATCATTTCATTCCTGTACTCTTTTGGGACTACCCATGTTGTATCTTCCCCATTGTGGATAAGCATTTCCTTGTCCTCTGTTAGTGTTAGATTTGGTGTGTGTTTTGCCAATGTATTTCCCTCTGTTAAGTCCAACTCCTCATTCCTCAACTTTTGTATGATTTCTTTAATTTCAGGGTCCTGCATTTGGATCTCTGAAATGTCTGGTGCATTTATCATCTCTGGCCTTTTTGCCACTGCACATACAAGAGGGCACACTTTTGGCTCTGGGCTTGCTTTCGGTATCTGCCACAGCTCCCCCTCTTGTGCCCCTTGTTTGGCTAAAAGGTCAGACATTTCATTCTGTTCATGGTGTGGTGATGTAGTTGAATGCCCTTTGACTTTACAGACCCAGGGGACATGTGTTAGACTCTGTGCCAGGGAAACTATGTACTGGAGAAGGTCTGCATATTTAAGAGGGCTTCCATCAGATGAGGTATACTGATGAGTTTGCCAAAAGGGCAAAAATTCAGTAAGGGCATTACACACCCATGCTGAGTCCGAGTACAATGCGATTTCATGTTTGTGGTCTTGGAATAATTCAAGGGCATGTGCTACTGCTGCCAGCTCAGCGTACTGTGCAGACTTTACATCACAAGATCGAAAAACAGATTGTGGTGTGGTTTGGGGATGCATTATGTACAGACCAAAACCTGCATGGGGTGACCCATGTACATAAAAACATGAACCATCTGTAAAGATCTGGGTGGTTTGTTCAGGGGCTGTAGCCTCCTGTGGCATTGCTCTAAACAAATGTTTTGAATGGTCAGCTGGGAGTAAGTCACATGTGTGTGTCAGTCCCTGGTATATTAATCCATATGCACAGGTGGATGGACTGTTAGTTGCCTTCACTGTTATATCTCGATCCTGCAACAAAAGGGCCCAATGTGCTAACCTGGCATTAGAGACATTCCCATCTTTGATTCTGTCTGTGAGGAGGAACCTTGTTGGTGTGTGCGTGGAATGTAAGATGATAGGGTTCAGGCCTATCATGTATGTGAACTGTTTTACTGCCCAAAATGTGGCAAGAAGGTGTTTTTCACACACAGAGTATTTTAATTCCACTGGTGTCAGTAACTTTGATGCATAAGCTATGGGCCTTTGCTGTGCATGTATTTCCTGTGACAGGACTGCAGACATGGCTGTTTCTGTTGCTGCTGTCTCTAAGTGAAAGGGTAACTGTGGGTCTGGATTTGCAAGGGCAGGGGCACTAGCTAGTGCTTCTTTTAATGTTTCTACTGCCTTTGTGTGACTGGGGGTCCATTCCCATTTTATATCCTTTTTGAGGAGAGAATAGAGAGGTGCAGATATTTGTGAAAAATCAGAAATGAAGGACCTAGAGTAATTTACCAACCCCAGGAAGGATCTCAGTGTAGGTATGCTGACAGGAAGGGGTAAACGAAGGATGGTTTTTACCTTATCTGCCGATATTGTTCTCCCATCAGCCGTAACACTGATCCCCAGGAAGGAAACAGATTCCCGTAAAATCTGAGCTTTAGATGGGTTACACTTCAAACCTGCGTCTTTGAGGATGCCAAGGAGTTCTCCCAGTAGCTGAAGATGCTCTTCCTTTGTCTCTGTTGCTAGTAAGAGATCATCTACATACTGCAATAAATTCTTGTGGGAAGAAAAATCAGTTAAAATTTCTCTCATCGTAGTATGGAAAAATGATGGAGAATTATGGAAGCCCTGTGGAAGACATGTAAACGTGTATTGCTTTCCCAGAAATGTGAAGGCAAATTTGTATTGACACTCTTCAGATAGAGGCAGAGACCAAAACCCATTTGAAATATCTAAAACTGTGAACCATTTATGCTCTGGGCTTAACATTTTTAGAATGTCTGGCATTGACGCAACAGTGGGTGCGCAGCTAAGCGTAAGGCCATTAAGTTTGCGGTAGTCAATTGTGAGCCGCCAGGAACCATCCGGTTTCCGTACTGGCCATATTGGCGCATTGTTAGTGGATACACATGGTCTGATTACACGCTGCTCTAACAGAGAGTCAATTGTTTCTTGAATGAAGCTTATGGCCTCCTGTGGGAAATTGTACTGCTTCTGTGGGGGAGGGTCAAGACCACTGACTTCAATCACCTTGTTTACCTTCCCACAGTCATGTTTGTGTTTAGCAAAAGCATCCTGAAACTGTTCAAGTAATGGTAATACCAAATCTTTGTCAGGATGATCAACATTAGCCTTAAGCACATCATATTTCGCATTATTGGGTTTTACAGCAGCAATTACATGGGAATCTGGTATAATTACAACCTCAGGTGTTACATTAGGAGAACTCTGCAGAAGTAAAAGGTTAGTCAGATCCAATATACACCCATTAGGGATCATAAAGTCAGACCCTAATAAATTAGTTTCACTTGGCAGTGAGGCTAATGCAAATGTGTGAATTGCAGATACATCTCCTATTTGTATTTGGAGAGGGTTTGACAGCACTGTATCTACCTTATTCCCTGCAAAGCTTTGGAGATGTATTGTTTTTCCTGCTGACAGAGGAGAGTGATGTGGCTGATCATCATGTAGGATTGATATGGCGGCACCGGTGTCTAGTAACATTGTGTGCTGGTGGCCCCTGACCAGAACCGAGACTTGAGGGCGCCCGCACCTATCTAAAGTGATTGGTGCAACTATCCTTGGGGCCACTGACTGTCAATTTTTCTCCTTTTGTGTGTCAGCTTGCTGCACTTTGTTTGCTTTTTCTAAATTCTCATACTTCTCTTTTATGGCCTGTAGCTGGTGTCTTAGCTCTGTGTAAGTGGGACCCTGGTGTTTAAACTCTGTGTCCTTTCCTCTGTTCCCAAAATGTTGTGAGTAACCCATGTGTCTATTCCAAGCTCCATCATTTGAATGTCCTTGGTATCCTCTACCTCCACCTCTAAAAATGGATCTCTCTTTAAAAAGTCCCCCTCTCCTTTGTGACCCTGTGTTCCATTGTGGGTTAAATGGTGTGTTTACCTCCCCTGGAATGTGGGGCCCTTCAACCACCATTGGTTTACCTTCTGACTCTAATGCTGCAACCCTCTTTATAACACATTTCTCATTCCTTTCTGCCATCTTACGTTGCTTACTGGCCTGTACTGCTTGAAAGGACCGCTGCATTAATCCCATTATTTTATCATAGCTATGCTTTACGGTATCTATCAAGTGTTCACACTTAGCTTTAATTGTGGGGTGCGAGTTATGCACCAACAAGTTTTTGAAATCTTTGCTGTTTTTCTGACTGTTGTCATTTTTGCTGTTTCCTGCACTGTATGCTGCCCACAATCTATTTGCATATATTAATGGGTTCTCCTCACTTTGCTGTTTGATTTCATATGCAACCATTGTGCCTGCTACTGAAGGGTTAATTATCTTTTGTAGCTCCTCTACAGTTTCTTCATATGTACCTTTACCTTCTTTAATCAGATCTGGCAAAGCGCTCCAAGCAGCTAATGGAATTGTTAATTGCAGTACCTTAACCTGATCAGTGAGATTTCTAATTCCTAGAAGTTCACACCTCTGCTGAACATTAGCTGCATGGGAGGTGATGTGTTCTCCTGAACTCATTTTTCCAATCATATCTGCCACTCCCATAAGTGTTTTTATGGGTTGTGGGGGATGATTGGCACTAGGGGCCCTTGAGTGAATGGCCTCTCCTTCACTATTGAATCCCAATAGGGTGTTCCTACTCTCAGTGAGGAATGCTGGCTGTTTATGAGCCCTGTGTGCCTCAATTTCTGTCTGTACTTCTTCATCACTACTATCTGTGCCTATTAATATAGAGCACTCCCTATTCGCTGCTGATTCTGCAAACTCTCCCATTGCTATGGGTACCCTGAGGGTAGATTCAGTAGAATTCCCCTCTCCCCAGCAGTCCTCTCTGTCCTCATGATTTGTGTCCCATTGTTCTCTTTCATATGCATAGATAGGATATGGGGCAGTGGCTGCAGTTCCTATCCTAATGTTTGCAGCAATATGTCCTTTCAGAACAGATATCTCTTGCATAAGCTGCATCTCCCTGTCCACACAAGGGGCATGGTCAATCGTTTTCCCTTTCATACATTCTGTGAGCTGTCCCTGCATAACTTTATATGCACTTATTATCTCATCTCTCTCTGTTGTAACCTCTGTTAGAGCTCTCCTACATTCTGTGGATTCCCTCTGAGCATTTTTATGTTTCTGTAACACTTCATCCTGGGAGATTTTACCCATGTTATTAAGTGTTGTTAAAGTTTTAATTTGGATATTTAGCTGATCTATTTTTTCCTTGCTTTCTGTTTCTTTTAAATTAGATTCTTCTCTACATTTTTGTAGGGTTTTAGCTAAACTGCTTAATTTAGCATCCATAGCCAAACAGGCTGCATACAAGCCTGCAATGGCTATTCCTTTCTGTTTCCTTTTCTTTGATGATTTAATTTCATCATCAAACAAACCCTGGACATAGCTCCATGGGTTTTCTTTTAATTTGGCATCACAAGCAAAGTCTGTACACTTTTGCTTTGTGATGTATTTCACTACAATGCTGTCTATATTTGACATTGTAGCCATTTTACAGATTTATTCCCTTTCGTTATATGTATTCTATCACTGAGAATTACAAACTTTTAGTATTTGGGAACAATATTTCCTATATTTTGCACGTGGTATCCTCCCTTATCTGTTCGCTAGCCTGATAAGTTAAACTCTAACACCCGTGTTTTTTAATTTCTTACTTTAGGCCTTTTTTAGAAAATAAAATTCTCTAGTCATTTGCAACTTATTCCACTGTGATCTTGTATTTTGCCCAGCGGGCTTATAGCCCTTGCGCTGCCCCTAAATATTGTATTTAGTCAAAATTGATACTGAATAATTCCAAGTCCCTTCCGTGGTCGCCAATGTAGATTTATGGAATCTTATATAACATATATTTATTATATCATATATTGATATAATGGTTTATGTATTTTATATCTGCAAATATATTATAATAGGCTTACAAATAGGTGGGCTCATAACAAAAGGGGTGATGTTTAGTACTGGTCCAATCACACAATATGTAATGCGTGGACGTTCCTATTTTCATACCTGTGATTGGCTCAGATTAAAGGAGCTATATCTCTACTGTCCAGGAAATATTTCCAGGCAAAGCCTAAATATACTTTACAGAGATATATAATCCTGGCTCATTGAACATATAAGTACTATACTTTGACTACAAGTCAGTTGTCCCAACTTGCAGAGCCTTATATAATATATGCAGATTTCATGTATAACTTTAGTGATTCCGAAAATGAGTTCAAGACTTGGAATACCAGCTCTATTTTGTCTAGTACATTTATTATAGGTGATACAAATTACAAGATAAGATAACACAATGATAATAAATCTTATAATTTATCTAAACTTCCTTAACCATGGTACATACATAAAACACAAACAGTTTTACAAACTTAAACAATTAATACACATACTATACACTTGCAAGAATATGTGAGGGCATAATTCATAGCTACCGTCTTAGGATCCTGACTCCCTCTGGACTTTGTTCCTTCCTCCTCTCCTTCTAACTCTCTATCTATCAGACTGCCCCTTATATCCTATATTCTACCAATTCAAAACTAGTATATGCCCACAGTTTCCAATGGAGTACATAATTATAGGTTTTGACAGATTCCAAAGTGTAATAAAACGTTCTCTGCTAACTCCGTCCCACGGTGGTGAGCATGTAGAGAATTTTGGGATCATAAAGTTTGGTATTCCTTTATCCATCAGAGATCTACCTTTGTATGGATGTGTAAACGATCTATTTCGCCTAGGCCCTAGGGTGTTAGCATAAATGATTGTGACCTGTTTATAGTGCGTTTGATCCTATATTATCATTGCCTCTGGCCAGCAGTATAACTGGACAATAGGCCAGCTGGTTGATGTACTCTCTAAAGGTATGAAGATCTTTGATTGTGAATTCCAATGTACCCTGTTCATACCAGTAACTGTTTGCATATTATGAGACCTGAGCTAGGTGACCTATTGACTTTATCCACCAAGTTATGATTATTTATTTGCTGTGTGTGAATAAAGTATACAGTATACATATATCTACATATCATGTAAACTTTGATTTAATTGTACTTGGTATAGCGCAGATCAGACGTTAATCCTTTGATTAATACAGATATGAATAATGGAATGGAAGGGATGAATTTGTGTAATGCTCAATATATTGTGTATTCTGGCTATATGGCTTACACAGAGAAAACCTGTCTCTTACATAATGACCCATAATCTTGCAGTAAAACACACAGAAATACATGCTACTAAATTCTCAAAACATAAGACTAATACATTCAAACCTATTTAAGTTATACCTTACAATAATATATATATACACACACTCTTAACTGGTTAAAATCACATTGGGTAATAAATCATATTATTTAATTTACATAATTTGTTCTAACTTTGGTACCTACTAAATTATATTGTTATGTAATGGTCTATATGGCAACAGTGTGTAATACTGTGTCATACTGTGTCATACAGATGGATCCACGCTAGTCATGGCTCCGTCTGTGCCTAGGTGTGCCTAGGACTTGGCATCTCCGTCTCCGACTGGTTGCGCACGCCCTTGACGGAGACGCGCCCCATTCACTTGAATGGAGAGCATTTCCGTCCCCGCGCCTGGACAGAGACGCTCTGAATGGGAGTGTCTCTGTGCACTCCTGGCGTGACTAGGCAGACGGATCGCCTAGTCACGCCGGGAGTGCGTTTTTGTGATGGAGTCACCTCAGATGAGCGCGGCTCCATCTATATTTGTTACACAATTGCATTGTAAGTATTTGATACTGTTCCAAAGTGTAAGAATCTGCCTTCCTGGAGTTGGAGCCTAAAGAAAGAACTGCTTGTATTAATGTATTTCCTTTACCCGCAAAAATAGGTAATTGGGGGGTGGACTGGTGGCCCGTGAGTGAGGACGTGTCTCCATGAGCTTCTGCTCCACTTGGGATATTGCAGATACATCTGTGTTCCATTTTTGGGTTCTCTCTAAAAGCTGTTGTGAGGGGCTCAGCAATCCAGGTGGCAGATTTAATCAAGCATATCATCAATGCCGCAATGAGGTGGAGGCAGCAATATCAGAGGCAGCCCATAATGTTGACCCTTCTAACAAAAAGTTGTTTAAAGAATTTGCCGAGCGACAAGGAGAATGTTAGTGTTTTTACCCCACAGGAAGTTCATCGTAACATAGCTAATCTCAACCAGAACTTTTTGTTCTTGGTTTTTGGTAATCTCACTAGCCATTTGCTGGCACATAAGATGAGGGGAAGGTTGACGAAGGAGCGGGTGCAAAATGTTTATAATTCTAAGGGTGCCAAAGTTTCTGATCCATTAGAGATTGCAAACATGCTTGTGGTCTACTCTTCTCATTTATACAATCTCAGGGCTGATTTTAATAACCCCTCCACCCCTTCCCCTCAGCTTTCTACCGTGTCAATTGACACTTTTCTACAAGAAGTATACCCCCCCTCCTTGGACCCTGCGACTGGCTTGTTCCTGGAATCCCCTTGGGTTTTACACTATCTCCCATGCTTTTTGCACTGGGTGAAATAATCAGACGTCATGGCCTGGTCTACCGCTGCTATGCAGATGATACATAACTGTACATGTCCTTTGCTCCAGGCACTGAGAACCCAATAACAACCCTAAATTGCTGCCTCGCTGAGTTTCAGGAGTGGATGAGTGCCAGTTGGGTGAGACTGAACCCTGATAAAACAGAAGTCCTGATGATACGTCTCAGGACAACTGACAGGACTTACGCTTGGAAGTTCTGAACTACAAAACACTGATCACGTGCAGAATCTTGGTTTTGTTCTGGATAGTGACCTGACACTTAAACATCAAGTGTCAGCCGCAATCAAATCCTCATTCTTTCATCTGAAAATAGCCAGTATCAAGCACTTATTTCCGTCAGAAGACCTGCCTAAAGTCATGCATGCATTTGAATCATCACACCTAGACTACTGCAATGACCTCTACCTTGGTCTCCCAGCATAAGAATTGCACCACTTGTAGATGGTACAAAATGCAGCTCTCAGACTACTAACCAACCAACCCCGTTCCAACTATTTAACTCCCATTCTCTACTCCAGGGACGTGCAGTGAGGTAAATGGCTCAGGAGGCACTGGCAAACACTAGAACCAGATTTACACACAATATATTAGCCAAAGGGTGCATGTGGGCATTATACACAGGTGCAGCTGTATAAACTCCTGGAAATTTGGTGAGATTTGATCAGAGATGTGCAGAAAAGATAGGCAAGTGTGGCATTGTTTCACCTGCCATATACTTTTTACTCTACTGCGTCGCCTGCCATATACTTTTTGGCTATAAAAATGATTAGAATAATACAACGAAGATATTGCTAACATATTCTTTGCATTTTTCATATACTTTATACAGTGAAAACTCTGGAACAAACATTAGTATGACAGGAAAGGCTCTGCCTCATCTGCCTCACCCCACCGAACGTCACTGCTCTACTCCCTTCACTGGCTGCCTGTACAAAGGAGAATCGTTTTCAGGATGGGCTTACTCACTTTCAAAGTCCTACATGACCAGAGTCCAAGGTACTTGAAGCAGCTTCTGATTTTTTACTGTCCCACTCGATTGCTACGATCTGTAGATGAAGGACTATTAACAGTACCTAGAATCTCCCTGAATTCATCTGGGGTCGAGCTTTAAACTTTGTGGGTCTGACTCTATGGAATTCTCTACCCCGTACAGTGTGAGACACCGCAACTATATAATCCTTCAAAAATAGACTAAAGATTTATCTATTTACTCAGCATTTACTGTTAAACTTGTTTTGTATTTTGAGCTGTAAAGACAATTGCAAAGCACTTTGAGTCCTATTAGGAGAAAAGTGCTATGTAAATATCATCATCATCATTATTATTATTATTATTATTATTGGTCGCTTGAAGAGATAGAAGCTTATATAGACTCTTTGCAGCTAGAAAAAAAGCCCTAGAGCCAGATGCTTAGCCTTCCACTTTCTATATTACTTCTAAGTATGATCTAGCATGGGTTTTGGTTTCCATGTTCAATGATGCATTGGAGGAAGGCTGGTTCCCGAAGGAGATGTTGGAGGCATAGATTGTTGCTATCCATAATCTGGGAAAGGCTTCTACTTAGGTGCAAAACTACCGCCCAATGACCTTATTGAATTTGGATATTGAGCTAAATGTTAAGCTGTTACAGAAGCTGATAAACCCGGACCAGGTAAGGTTCATCTTGATCAGGCAGGCCGAAGATAGCACTCAATTGTTTTTTACATTATTGATAAAGATGTGCACCGCCCCCAGGTATTGTTTTTGGTTCTATTATGTTGTCTGGTTTTGGTTTTTCCAAAACTGCCCTCAAGTGTTTGGATTTTGGATGTTTATTTCCCCTAAAAATTGATAAAAACAGCTAAAATAACATAATTTTGTTTTTTGTGTTCCTACAGTATTATTAACCTCAATAACATTATTTTCCAGTCAGTTTTGACCAACTCACAGCTCAAATTATTGTTTTCATCCAGTTTAGGCCAAAAGGTTGCACTGACCTAGTTGGCTGACTATGCTAAGTGAGAAAAGTTACCAGATGTCACTCTACGTCAATACCGAATACCAGCCATCAAACTGGGTGGAGTCACATGAAACCAATACGTGTATTTAATTTTTTATTTTATATATTTTTTATGCATAAAATTTTAAAAACAGCAACAAAAAAACACAAACATAAAAGACCATATATGCATCAACAGTGTTATATACGATTTCAATTTATAAAACAAATGATCTCAATATTAAAAATTGCATAGACTAATAAAACTGAGGTGGATCGGTTTAACTGTTCTCTGTGCACAATGAGAACAAAAATGGAAAAAACTATTGAAAAATTACTGTAGCCACGTATAGTTAAACTAGAGATGAGCGGGTTCGGATTTAATGCAAGAATTAACGCGAGTTCGGTTTTATCTGCATTTTTCTTATTCGCTATCCAAAACACATGACATCCGTGAGCCAATAAGATGCCATTTTGAGATCTGAGTAAAACCAAACCTGCTCATCTCTAGATCAAACACAAGATGTGTGCAGTACAGTTGTTAATTTATGTAGTGCTGTTCCTTGAGTCCAGACCCTCGACTTATATCAAATAAGTCCTAGGTAGGATCTCACTGCAGGCAAGTGTGATACAGTGTCTCAATCCCGGCCGTATACAGCAATACAGTGTTTTATATCTGTGCGCTATGGAATCATCAGCGCCTGTAATAGAGCTCACTGTGAGATGGGTTTGCAGATGGGGTCCCCTGGCTGGAGACCTTATGCCAAATAGGAAGGAGCCAACTAGGAGGCAACATGACGTCTCTGTTCTCCAAGATGGGGTGCTGCTGCTACTTCCAAACAAGCCAGTGCGCTGTTTGCGGAGTCTGACTACAAGCATGTTAACAAAGCCGGGTGTTCACAGCAGGTCTCTGGTATGTCCTGCCATGCTAAGTGGAAAAGGGTTGGGTTAGGGATGCCGCACAGGACAATAGGATGGTGTATAAATAAGAATTTTAGAAATATGTAGTCTCTGAGGTAACTGACTTGTATTTGAGACAAATATTCTTGTAATTTATCACTATATACCCTTTGCTTTCTGCTCATTGGGTAACATGCCAAGTGATTGTCAGTGGTGACTGAAGGGTTAAGGGCAAAGGTTGATGTATGAAACAGACGTACGTTTCACTTGTGTTAGTTCATGGGCGGCATGCACCCATGAACAAATACTAAGTGAAACGTACATTGGGAGGAGTGACCCAGGTCACGTGAGGCGCGCACACATGATCTGCGGAGCTGGCAGCACATGGAGCACCGGACCATTCCCCAGCATGCCCGGCATCTTATCTAGAAGACTGCTTACTGTATGGTAACACTGGCAATTCTGCATCAAGGACCCGTTGTTGATTATAACATACATGAATCTATATCCGCATTTGTGCAATTTGTTATCAGCAAGTTAATGCAGTGAGGCAGACTCAGGAATTTTCTATATACTAGGGCTCCACTAATTATGGTATACCATGACAATATATAAATATCTATCAACAGCATTTATACCGTGTACCAGGATACCATAGAGTTTCTTATTATATATTGCCAGCCATCCGATACACCAAACACTGGTATTTCAGCTGTTAATCGTCTGATACATACTATCAGCCCTTTGATACATTTATTAATGGTAACAATTGTTACAGATATCTGTTACGCTGCTACAGGTCTGATTAGAGGATAAAGATTAGAACATTGAACATACCTCCATTTTTTATTCTTTGACTTTTGCACGAATCTTAAGTACGCGCATATATATGCAGTGAGCCATGACGAGCACATCGCACAGTGGCAGGGTGTGGGAGGTAATTCCCTGCACTGCAATACTTTGCACCAGGGAGGACATCCTCACCACCACAGTGCTTGATAGCTTATTCTTTCTTCCTTCCAGCTGAAGGACGGCATCACACCCTCTCTCATTCCCCATCCTATACCAATTTATTGGCACGACGGGAGAACAGCAGAAGGGTGAGAATGCCACGATCTCAGCCTCTATCATAACCATCATAATCTTTAATAGTACATTGGTCATTCAAACATTCTGAGGCATCTGTGCCTCCTAGTACCGATAAGACCTATGGTGTAACAAACAATCAGAGGTGTTTGTGTATGGTTTTACTAAGTGATCAGATTATTTAAAACCTCTGTATACCCTAAAATTTTGGATACTTGTGGGCCAATGACGATCAATTACACATATTTGTCAAAGTTCTTCATTTCGTCTTGTTAAGGTATACTTTAAACCCTTAGATATATTTCTTTACAGACATATTTTCCCTATAACAGTGGTTTTGTTTGCCGTTGATGGTCCGGTGGAACCTACAACCATACCACGCTATATATGCCCAGCCTCGTCCGATCTTGGAAGCAATATAGTGTTGGGCCTGGCCAGTACCTGGTTGGATGACCACCAGGGAATACCTGGTGTTGTAGGTTAAGACTTGCACTATCACCAGCATTAAGGAACCCTGTGCATGGTCTCTGTCTTGTATAATTTACGCACTTGTGCAAAGGAAATATTATAATCTCTATAAGATTTTCATGAAAAGTGTAGTCAAATAAGTTGGACAACTATTAAATTGTCCCAAACATATTGGGCTCATTGTGTGCTTTTTTATATTTTTATATCCAAAGATAATTATTAAAAGTTATGTTTTATTGAGAATTTAACATAGCCCTGTCTCGGAGATAGAGTGCTCCCACCCAAGGGTATTTTTCTTCATTTTCTTTTTCATACATTGGCCATGCCAAGTGACAGCAGTGGGTGGCACAAACATGTAGTAGATCAAGTTGAAACATGGCACATCTAGGAAACAGAGAGGCACTGCAGTGGCAGACAGGATGGCAGTTTAATAAACTCAACAACCCCATAGAAAGTAACCAAAAATGTTTTCATTAATAAAGAACTTGAGAAAGAGGGGGTCGGGATGTACTTTTTTTGTTTTCGGGGGATTTATCACATTTTTCGTATGTACTATCACCTGCCTGCTGCGTTTTAGCCGATGAGGGTATCGGGAAAAAGAAAGGGGGGGAGAGGGGGAGGTATGGAGAGAGAGCGGATGCATGATGCAACACATTTCGCATGCAATGTATTCCACTACTGATGAAAGCATAACTGTGTTTATTAGCGCCATCTGTTTGAAGAAAATAGCAAAGGATGGCACTCCAGGTAAGAGGTGTCCTTTGCGATAAAAGGACTTCCATCTGCAGAGTAACGCATGCACCATGCGTGGTTTTGGTTCATGCATCCCGCCCTCTCTCTCCCTCTCTCCCCCTCTCTCTCTCTCTGGACAGGAATTATCAAGCATCGCATTTTGAATGCAATACATTCCACCGCTTATTACATGCATAAGGTCATTTAGTAACGCCGTTTGCATTAATGCAATAAAAACACAAAATACAGTTAAGAGCTGTCATTTGCTTTCTGAGAATGTTCCCCCCGTGCAGAACACACGCTGCTGACCAATCAGATTACCTGGACCTAGCGCAGCTGTCAGCGCTACTAGGTAAGATAGATGGATCTGGAGTATATTGTTTAAATATGTATATACAGTATATATAACTTTATAAGGAAGTCTTTTAAATTGAAGGTCAACTTTAGTATATGTCGTTTAATATATAATTAATAGGAATTTTGGATATCTTTTATATATGCCAACCAAGCGTCTCTTTATATCTGTACTGTTACATTTCACTAATCCAATAGATGTATCATTATTTGTGTGCATTTAGTATAAGTTGTGCACTATAAGCAAATCCCATTGTAATTCCTCCCCTCCCAACAGTTCAAGTTTCAGTGGTGGAATCAAATGTACAGTAAACACACAGGGAACAAGATATTGCCCAGATTTGCATGTCTCCCCCTGCTCCGTGCTCCCTCTGCCCGGCATGTAATCATTACACCCTGGCACTTGTCACATCTGCTGTCATTATATTAGTAAGGGAAACAGGACAGGTCGCCCGGCTGTGCAGAATGCAGCTGTCTGTGCAGAGTGTGATAAGCATCATTTTATCTATAATCGGGATACCTGGAATCATCATAAACTCCGCCACCCTCTCTGTGTACATCAGACTCTGGAGAACGAGCAATAGACTCGGAGCCAGTGACCCAATCCTGCTCTCTATGGCTCTCACCAATCTCCTCCTGGTGTGCCAGTTGTTGGTGACTTATTACTTGTATTATTTTCACACTCAATTTAACACAGGAATATTATTTTTGTTTTGCGTCCTGTACGTCCTGTACAATATGAGTTTGTGGAACACCGCCTGGCTCTCCATCTGCTACTGTGTGAAACTCGTCAACGTTACCCACCGGATCTTCCTCTGGGTGAAAATGTGGTTTCCCTCTTCCATCACCAAACTCCTCATAGGATCAGCAATATGGTCAGTTCTGGTGAATTTGCCCTTTATCTGGACAGTACAGATCATGTTTCCACAGAACACAAATATTACTGATGGGTCAGTACGTTCTGCAATGAAGTTGAAAATCCTTTATACTGTGCTGAACCTGCTGCTGAGTTACATCCTGCCCTTTACCCTGACTGCCACCTGTATTGGGCTCAGTGTGACGTCTCTCCTGCACCATGTCTGGAGGATCAGGCAGAACGTGTCCCAGGACAGCTCATCCCCTCAGCTCCAGGCTCTTGTTCGGGCGGCTGTGACAATGACGCTGCGTGTGGTGCTGGACCTGACCTTCCTTATTATCCTTATTTATACATTTGCTGTGTCTCTCAATGTCAGTCCTGTCATAGAAACATTATTCTGGGTGTATCTCATCTCATATCCATCTGTACAAGCTTTCATACTAATCTTTGGAAACCCCAAATTGAAGCGAAGTCTCATGGTCATTAGGAACAGGCAGGACGTGTAGTTGGGTATCAGGCAGTCATTATATCTTACACATAATCTCAGCAGGTACAAGATAGAAACATTTTAGGATTTTATTCTTATATTTCCCCTATTATGTAGTAGATGTGATTTTGTTTTATTTAAGAATAAGGAAATCCTCATAGAGATGTACATTATACACTAAAGTACCATCGTAGTCAATTGTGAGTTTCAATATTGTCTCTTACTTGCTGCCTACTGACAACCCCCAGGCTTCTAAGGTAAAGCTTAGAGGAAGGCTGTAACCCAAAGTATTGTGCCCCTAGCACGCCCCCTGTCAGCAAGGTGATAATAACTTTACTGACCCTGACATACTTCTCGCTTCACTAAGGGACAGATACACTGAGCAGCAAAGGCCCAAATAATAATGTATAGTCCTATACTGCCTGGGGGGGGGGGGGGGGGGGGGTAGCCATAGACAGGAGTAAGTGGCTATATATATGGAAGTGATGGGTATTATGGGAAGGAATGCTGAGATACTCACACTACACAGCCCAATGTATTGTGTCAGTCACACCTATTACTGACAGGTGCATCAGATCCAGCATACAGCCATACACTCCCCATACACATACATTAGCAGTAGATGGGTAATAAGAGATCACTGACTGTAAACGTGGCACGGTCACAGGATGCCGCCTCTCCACCAGGTCAGATTGTCAGATCTCTGCCTGCTAGAGCCGCCCCGGTCACCTGTAAGTGCTGCTACCGTGAGGTGGAAACATCTAGGAGTAACAGCAGCCCACCCCACCATGCAGCAGCTGCACAACCTACCAACACGGGTCCACCAAGTGCTGAGACATAACCTGTCCCTGGCTGCAGTCCTCACCACCACATCCCAATCTGTATCTGGATGCAACGTCAAGATCTGCTGGTCAGGAGCTTCATGGTTCCGGTTCCCATGGCCAAGAGAAACATACAATCCTCAGATCATCATGCACAGACATTGTGTGGAGTACAGCACAATGATACTGGACAATGTGGTGGTGGAAATGTCTTCTCTGAAGGGACAAGTCACAGGTCTGCATCTGGCAGTCTGACAGACAAAGCTTGGTATGGTGAATGCCAGGAGAACACGTACTGCCCAAATACGTTCTGCCATCTCTACAGTTTAGTAGAGAAGAAATTATTCTCTGGGTCTGTTTCCCATAATGGGGTCTGAAGGAAAGGGAATGACACTACAGGATTGTGTGCTGCCACCTGTGTGGCAGCAGGTTGGGAAGTCCCTATACTCTGTCATTATGACAGTGCCCCGTGCAAATCGTGAGGTCCCTCATACAATGGCTTGCTCCCTGGTAACGCTAGTCCTGAGTGCGATCAGCAGTAAGTGGTTCCAGTAGAAAGCCCCCAGTGTGGCAATCACCAGTCCTGCATTGCTTCTAGAGGATGCAAACTCGGCAGTCCATAGAGCCGCCTCACTGCTGCCGCACAGCGGGGAAATTAATTGTCAGGCACATACTGGCGGTAGCCATCTGATGTCATTGTGAGTGGCGGTCATCAACATCAGACCCTCGGTGTATGATCAGTTAGTGTTACTGTAGGTAAAACACATTTAATAAAAATGAAACCCATATAATTGTCAGTTGTGGTGTTATAAATGCATTGATGTAATCATAGAGTTCTACAATAATTATAACCAATGGGCTGTACGTTGCTATGAAGTACTCAGTGGTGCTATATGGAAAGTATATGACAACAGCTGTTACAATAGGTTAATGAATTTGTGTAATGATTTAGAGGTGATTTTAGTCACTTCATGTAACGTGTGATTTGTCAGTGACATTTAGGATATAAATCTCTTCTTTCTCAGTGTGGCCGGAGAGACCAACCAGCCACACGTGTATTGGCGGCTGCGGCACTGAAGGTGTTAACCCTTGTGCCTGGCGCCATATTAAGGGACAATGGGCGCTGGGCGTCACTGTTAAACGTACTTACGGCGCTGGGTACGGACTGTTTAAAAGTTTGTTTAATGATGTGTTTTAACATGTCATATGTAGTGCTCTATGCACAATTGCAGGAATGCATGTTTAACTGTATTTTATATTCAAGATGTGGTAATCTGTATATTTAAAGAGGAAAATGCACTTACTATTATAGATGTCTGAATAATCATGTTTTATCCTTTGGGAATGGGACAGGGCCCTTAGCCTGCCACTTCCTATCAGAGAGGTGTGGAGGACGGTGCCTTTTGATGTGTAAGTTCTTTAGAGAGAGATGCTAATCACTGGGTTTATGGGCTTGGAACTTGTTTCATGTACCTGATTTAATTGACATACGAACGACCTATGCAGGAAGGAAGACTGTTTGTATTGTAGCCTTCCTGTTGTAATCTCAGACACTGGGTTTGCCTGGAGATGTGAATGAGACAGAAACATTGTGTTTTGAAGCTATGTGATAAATTTATCAATAGTGAATGTTAATCTGATACCAAACGCCTGTGTCAGAGGAAGGAGGATATTGTTTTATTGCACTTATATCCTTGTAAAATGTGATTTATTGGTATTTTGTAAAATAACCTGATTGGTTGGAGAAGACAGGGAGGGCTTACCCCCCCTGTGATACTGTGTGGAAAACTGACATAAAAAGGAGACCTGCGTGCCTCCAGGTTGTAGTTGTACCATCTTTATTCTGCTGAAACATCTGATTGTATGCTGTTGCCCCTAGCAATAGGGAAGGGTTCTCTTTAGAACTATTGAGCAAAAAAACATCTTTGCCTCAAGAAGACTGCTTCATCTTGTGACCAACAGGGTTAGGCCAAACCTAGCCCCGTCCTCCGGCTGTCCAGGGAAGCACCTAGCGTCTCCAAGCACCGCCTTCCGCCAGCTACCGGTAGAGGCCTAGCAAGTGGCTAGTGGGGATTCGTCAGCACCACACAGCTGTGGTAAGGCAGTGCGTCGGCACATACAGAGCAGAACCGTGGTTCCAAACGCCACGGCAGGTTAGGAGTTTGGTGGTGGCAGCGAGAACCCGCCCACAACGCAGTGGGTGGAGTCAGTAACAGGCGGTTACTGACGGTAAGCGGGAATCCCCTATGTGGTCAGGCCTCGTGCGGCTTGACTTTCCATTCTGTGCGCAGTCGACGGGACGCGGCAAGCGGCGAGTGCTCCCGAACGGTACCGTCCTGTCACAGAAATTGGTGGCATAGTGGTGGGATATTCCCAGGCGGCTTTTCATCACCCGATTGAAGAAGCCGAGTTACTCAGGAGAGGAGTAACTGCAGCGCAGGAGAACGCACAAGATGGCGGAATTCAGCGGAATGTCCAAGGAGGATCTGGAGATCGTATGCGAGGGGAAGGGTGTGGATATCCCTTCCAACGCGTCCAGGAGCGTCATGCAGGCGGCGCTCAGGAGCTGGGAGGAGTCTCATCGGGCGGAGGTGGAAAGCACTGATGGCGTCAGCATCGCAGAGGACGGCCCAACAGTGGACCTTCGTAAGGAACCGGTGAGAACCACAAGCCCCGCCCTCTCTCACAGCAGCAATGTTTCCCAGCAATCCCTAGCAGGGCCAGGATCCCAACGTCCCAGGGGGGGCGGCCCGGATACCCTAGCAGATCGGCTAGCAGAATTGGGGGAAAGGGCAACGGAGCAAGAACGCATGCTTGTCATTCGGATGTGGCATGCGGAGCGGGCACCACAGGCCATGGTACCCCGGGAGCCATTGTCAGCTGTTGTACACAGATCAGGACGTATTCAGTTTGCCAAGTTTGCAGACAGTGATGGGGACATTGATGGACATTTGCAAGTCTTTGAAAGGACTTGTAAACTACACGATCTACCCAAGTCAGAGTGGGTGAGACACCTTGTGCCCACTCTGCATGGAGAGGCCTTGGAGGCCTATCGAGGAGTGGCGACGGAAGACTGTGGGAACTACGACGAAGTCGCGAAGGCCCTCCTCCAGCGATTCTTCATCACTCCAGAGTCTTACAGGAAGAAGTTCAGAGACTTGCCCAAGAATCCTAGCAGCACCCATGAGCAGTTCGCCACCCAGCTGCGGCAGTACGTGGTGAAGTGGGTGAAGGATTCGGAAGCCACTACATGGGACGCACTGATCGACCTGATCTGCAGAGAGCAGTTCTACCGCAGGTGCGCCCAAGAAGTGAAGGAGTGGGTGCTAGATCGGGAGCCACCCAGCTTAAAAATGGCTGCCCAATTAGCCGACAAATATGTGGCAATTCGGCCACGGGGGCAGAAGCGCCCCGCCAGCAGCCAGCTCCAACAGACTGGACCACCAAGGGGACCACCCTCTTCAGCTCATCAACCCCAAAGACAAGCATCTTCCAACCCGGGTGCTCTTGGCCAGCAACCGCACCGCAGCGTCCCTGCAACTGATCAGAGATCATCGGTGCCACGACTGGAGAAGAAGTGCTACGGCTGTGGGAAAATCGGACATCTGAGGATGAACTGTCCTGCATCCCAAGCACCCCAGACTCGTGCCCCAAATCCGAGTGCTGGAGCCCGGATCGCTTGTTTGACGAGAGGAGATGAGCCTACAGAGACTGTTCCCCCTCCAGTCAGTCCGATGGAGTGTGGCAAGAGACAGGTGCACTCTGCGGAGAGAGTCACCTGCATGGCCAAACAGCCCCTACACAACATGTGGAGGCACCTGCAGCCAGTCCACGTGGGACCCCTGCAGGGAGAAGGCCTAAGAGACTCTGGGGCCTCAATCACTGTGGTGAGCCCCCACCTTATAGATCCTGCTGCAGTATTGCAGGGTCGCACTGCCACGGTCACCCTGGCGGAAGGAACAGAAAAAGCGGTTCCCATGGCAAGAGTCTACCTGGACTGGGGAGCTGGACCAGAGTTGCGAGAAGTTGCCGTCATGGATGGTCTCCCAACTGATGTGGTCCTAGGAAATGATCTGGGTGGTGGGATCGTCACTATGTTTGTTGGCGCCATTCCCCGGAGTCAAGTTCCAAAACCACCGTTGACATCAGCTACTCCAGCACAGCCCAGCCCAGAGGAAAAGACTATAGCTGCTAGACAACTGCCAGCACAGCCAACCACAGCATCAACCAGCCCAGAGGAAAAGATCACAGCGGCTAGATCAGTACATCGACCCCGCATGCCTTTTGCCTCTGGTATGCCTACGTCCCCTAGCAACGCAGAGGATGTCGATTCCTGCTCGTGTGATCCTGTGGGGGTGCCCAATGATGCTCCTGACCCAAGTGGTTTGCCAACTCCGGCGGTGAGTATGAGAAACCACACTGACTTTTCCATGACTGGCCCCTACCAGACTGACCCTAGTAGACCCCACCTAGATCCCCCTGTAGATTGTCCCAATTTAGGAGAGATTGAGGGCCACAGGCAGGAGATTAGGGAGGCGCAACTCTCTGACCCATCCCCGAAAGGCATGAGGCGCCACTCTGGCAGCGGCCTTGACAGGGTTGGGGCGGGGAGTTTGACCTTGCGGGAAGGGTTAAGGTACAGGGTAGCCAGGAAAGTGGGAGGGGATAGACCAGATAGGGAATGTGTCCAACTGGTCCCCTCAGGGAACGTTCCTGCGCAACCGATGTCGGTTGCCAGCGAAACCCCTTTGGACAGCAACCCAGAGACAGACCGTACCCTGAAGTGCCTGACACAGAGCTTACCCTGGTCTGGAATGTCGGATGACGCCCAGACCAAATGTAAGGCTGGTGCCATGCGTTGGCAGCCGGGGCACTCCAGCGGTTGTGTTGTCTCTGGGCCTCTGCCCATAGGAGAACCCTTGCAGCAAGTTGCTGTGGACATAGCAGGTCCCCTGCCTGTGCACAGTAGATCGGGGAAGACACGCAGCCTCCCTGTAGTGGATGCCACACAGGATCCAGAGGCTGGTGGTCTGGCTGCCATCACTGTGGCACAGGTAGCGGACGAGGAGGAAGGAGTAGGCCTAGGTGACAGGGTAGGTTTCCCGAGTCATAGGTCGACAGAGGAGGATTGGAGGGCAGGTCTGACAGTAAGGGCAGACAGTTGCCAGATAGGTATGACGGAGGTGCAGTGCCTGGGGCACCATGTGGGAGGAGACAGGGGTAGGCCCAACCCAGAGGGGGTGGAGGCAACCAGAGGCTGTCCCCGACCCACATCACCCAGACCGGTACTGACCTTAGAACCTGTAAGGCCCTACGGACATGTTGTCATTGACTTTAGTCCTGTAGTGAACCCCTTGACAGAGGTGGCTAGGAAGGGCATTCCCAAGTCAGTGGACTTTGCACCCGCTTGCGAGTTGGCATTCCAGTCATTGAAGAAGGCTCGGGTACCCGCTCCAGTGCTGATGGCGCACATTCTTGACCAGGACTGTGTGTTACGAACTATTGCGCCACTGCACGGACTGGGAGCTGTACCGAGCCAGAAAGAGCCATATGGGCAGGAGCACCCTGTGGCCTGTTTGAGCAGGAAACTGCTATTGTGGGAGGTGGGGTATGCCACAATTGGGACACCGTGGGTGGCACTTGTTTGTAACCGGCCCCCCACCGTGGTGACTTACCACCTACCTGTTAGGTGGCTGCAACCTACCTTGGGGGAATTGGACAGACTTTTGTGGTGGAGCCTTGAACTTGGACTTCAGGTGGACTATTTGAAGATTGTGCACCCACGAAGAGAGGCCCACTGCACTATGGATGAACTGTCTAGGCCAGAGCCTACACATCCCAGGTAGCGTCCCCTTCACCCCAACCGACTGCGGGACCAGGACCCAAATCGTTGGGACATGGGTCCCTGGTTGACCCGCTTGAATGGGGGGGGAGGAGTGTGGCCGGAGAGACCAACCAGCCACACGTGTAATGGCGGCTGCGGCACTAAAGGTGTTAACCCTTGTGCCTGG
This sequence comes from Pseudophryne corroboree, assembly GCF_028390025.1. Classification (NCBI taxonomy): domain Eukaryota; kingdom Metazoa; phylum Chordata; class Amphibia; order Anura; family Myobatrachidae; genus Pseudophryne; species Pseudophryne corroboree. The sequence continues at coordinate 212,075 of NW_026970511.1, forward strand.
CGCCATATTAAGGGACAATGGGCGCTGGGCGTCACTGTTAAACGTACTTACGGCGCTGGGTACGGACTGTTTAAAAGTTTGTTTAATGATGTGTTTTAACATGTCATATGTAGTGCTCTATGCACAATTGCAGGAATGCATGTTTAACTGTATTTTATATTCAAGATGTGGTCATCTGTATATTTAAAGAGGAAAATGCACTTACTATTATAGATGTCTGAATAATCATGTCTTATCCTTTGGGAATGGGACAGGGCCCTTAGCCTGCCACTTCCTATCAGAGAGGTGTGGAGGACGGTGCCTTTTGATGTGTAAGTTCTTTAGAGAGAGATGCTAATCACTGGGTTTATGGGCTTGGAACTTGTTTCATGTACCTGATTTAATTGACATGCGAGCGACCTATGCAGGAAGGAAGACTGTTTGTATTGTAGCCTTCCTGTTGTGGTCTCAGACACTGGGTTTGCCTGGAGATGTGAATGAGACAGAAACATTGTGTTTTGAAGCTATGTGATAAATTTATCAATAGTGAATGTTAATCTGATACCAAACGCCAGTGTCAGAGGAAGGAGGATATTGTTTTATTGCACTTATATCCTTGTAAAATGTGATTTATTGGTATTTTGTAAAATAACCTGATTGGTTGGAGAAGACAGGGAGGGCTTACCCCCCTGTGATACTGTGTGGAAAACTGACATAAAAAGGAGACCTGCGTGCCTCCAGGTTGTAGTTGTACCATCTTTATTCTGCTGAAACATCTGATTGTATGCTGTTGCCCCTAGCAATAGGGAAGGGTTCTCTTTAGAACTATTGAGCAAATAAACATCTTTGCCTCAAGAAGACTGCTTCATCTTGTGACCAACAGGGTTAGGCCAAACCTAGCCCCGTCCTCCGGCTGTCCAGGGAAGCACCTAGCGTCTCCAAGCTCCGCCTTCCGCCAGCTACCGGTAGAGGCCTAGCAAGTGGCTAGTGGGGATTCGTCAGCACCACACAGCTGTGGTAAGGCAGTGCGTCGGCACATACAGAGCAGAACCGTGGTTCCAAACGCCACGGCAGGTTAGGAGTTTGGTGGTGGCAGCGGGAACCCGCCCACAGCGCAGTGGGTGGAGTCAGTAACAGGCGGTTACTGACGGTAAGCGGGAATCCCCTATGTGGTCAGGCCTCGTGCGGCTTGACTTTCCATTCTGTGCGCAGTCGACGGGACGCGGCAAGCGCGAGTGCTCCCGTACGCTACCGTCCTGTCACACTCATCTTCCTATTGTTAAATGTGTATCACATGTGATATGCGATTAAGAATTCCTTACTTCTAACATTAATTAATAACTAACGTGAAATGTGATAATTAAAACTTTATTACACCAAATTACTGATGACCCCTTTTCATATAGATTGTTATTATAAATGAATGAATGTGCAACACTGAAATATCAGGGATCCAAATGGAAATGTAATGTACTGTAGTGGATTGGCGTGTCAGGACACCGGACCAGATTCAGTTTGGCCAGTCCGGTCGTCCCATCGGTGACTTCAGGTGACCCCCTTGCCGGACAGCTGCCGAGATTGGCTGGGTCGGCAAGTAGGAAGTGGATGAGAAAACTGTCAGGGCGGAGTGGCCCTATTTCACCCTACTTGCCGGCCCAGCCTGACACCTGCGTCTGCTGCTGGATGCCGACCTTCCAGGATTTGTGTTCCACCACTGTGGAGCGCAAACTGGAAAATGTGATCTTACAGGCAGTCACACACAGCAGACCTCGCCACTCCCGGAAAATGGGGGCGACACCCCCCTGTTTTCCCCAATACCGGCTGCCCCCGTCCCTCCCTCTGAACGCCTCTACCAGTCAATCAGGCAGAGGCCTTCGCATCTCTGCGATGTGATGACAGGACCTGACCATCACCAAAATGCTGAATCAGGGCCAGCGTCTGCCTGCTTCTGCGTGCTTAAAAAGTAATAAAAGAAAATACTTGCATGACTATTTCAGTAAAACTGAGCTTTTTCTTCTTCTTCTACATCATGCTGTATAATTAATCAATCAATGAAATATAGAAATACTGTCACTAGAAAATAATTGCTGCACTTGGTGAAGCCGTCACTACCAGTGTTATGAATAGAGCGCTCAGCACGCAGGGTCTGCACGTGCTGTAATGGATAATGAAGGCGGATACAGGGAATGCTGATCAACCCAATACAGAGAAAGTCTCTATCTATTGTATGTCCTATTTACTACAAAATGACCACACATGTAACACACAGCACAAACATGCGCAGTATAAACGCTGGACAAACAGTACGGTTATAGTGCCCCAATAGATAAGAAATGGAACCCCCTTTATATTGTTTATGTGTGTGTATTGTATATTAAGGCGGCCATTAGATCTTCTGGAAGACTGGGGTGTAGTCTAGGTGACCTTGTCATCTTGCCTGGCAGGGAGTTTGGTGCCACTAAGAAGTGTGGTGTTACCGCTGGCCAGCCTGCTCCGGGAAAAATCCCCCCAGAGGATTGGGACCCCAGGTCACAGGGCAGAAACAGAGGAGGGTGGGCTGTTACTGGGGAGCTGGGAATAGGGATGGACATTGGTGAGCTGCCATCGATGGCACCTGAACCATCTATGGCGAACCATCGATGGTTTGAACCACTCAATGGCCATCACTGAAAGGTGCTGGCCGGGCCGCGGCCCAATAAAAAAATGGGGCAAGCTCTGTGGGTGTTTGGGGGTGGGGCCATACTCCATGTCCCGTCACCATGCAAAAAAAATAAATACAAAAAATATTAATTTAGGCTGTGCCATCGATGGAGAGAATCCATCTGGTTCTCTCCCATCGATGGCAAAAACATTCAACATCGGCCATAAACCATTGATGATTTTGAATCATCGATGGTTGATGACCATCCGTAGCTGGGAACCAGTCACAATGAGGGCAGTGGTGTAACTATAAAATTGGTGACCTGCTCAAAAAGTTTCAGCTGTCCCACCCCCCTACATGGTACCTGCTCGTTGTCAGGGGATCTCCCCACACCAGCCGCCACGGGTCTGCGGTCCTGTCACGCCTGCCCTCTTGGCTCTAGCGTAAACCTATTAAAAATGTCCCTCCCAAAATTGGCGCCACCTCCTCCAGCACCCTTAATAACTGTGTACTCTGCAGGTCCAGGCAGCGGCGTAGCATAGGGATGGCCATCGGAGGGTTAATCATCAATGGTCGCCACGGTGAGGGAGCCCAGGAGAGGAGATCCCGGAGACCCCCAGGACCCATAGAGGAGGAGGCGCTACCGGGTTGCTGTGCGGAGGGGAAGCCTTTCTGGAGCTCCCTGGAGACACTGACCAGCTGAGGGAGAGCTCCGGGAGACGGGACTCTGAGGAGCCGCTGCTGAGGACACCTCTACACAGCCAGTCGTCCCTGCAACTGTCTGTCTGGAGAGTCACCGAAGCAGAGACCGGGAGTGACTCCAGGCGGCGCGGAGGATGTAGCAGGCATGGACATAGCAGAGGAGGACCCCCTGACTGACCCTGCGAGCTGCCATGTACGAGGCAGCGGGTAGTAAGGAAGCAGGCATTACAAAGGACACCCTGGCATCACAACACGATGTGAGGACCCCCCCAAGATGGAGTACAGGTCTCCAGCGGCTACGTGCTAAGGCCCCCTGGGGACCCCGGAAAGAGGAGCGCAGCAGGAGCGGTGACTACAGCCAGACACCGGGAGTGCCAGCCAGCGGCATACCTAGACTTTACTTGTGAGGGGGGGGGGCGGTTTAAGAATCCTGACTCCTCCCACTTAGTTATGCCCCTCCAAGTTTCAACAAAACCAAAAATATCATTGAAAAATATATATATTTTTTTATAAACATCATTACCAGATGTGCAGCACTGGTGCAATCCCTGTGGGCACCTTAGGAGGTTGTTATTGTGGCATCATAGCCAAGGACCGCACTCACAAAGTGTAGCATGGACATGGCAGAGCAGCTACTGTCTGCTTCTCCTTCATGACGGTGTCTGATGCTCCGATCAGAGGCAAAAAAAAGACACTGGATGAATCAGAATTACCATTACCAAGAAGTAGCCCCCCTTACAGTAATGCTCACAGTAGTAGTGCCACTTAAAATATATTAATGCTCACAGTAGTAGTGCCACTTAAAATATATTAATGCTCACAGTAGTATTGCAGCTTATATATCCTAATGTCCTGAGTAGTAGTGCCGCTTATACACATATTGCCCATAGTAGTAGTGCCATAGAAATGGTGCCGCTTATATACATAAAGCCTATAGTAGTGGCGCCGCTTATACACATATTGCCCATAGTAGTAGTGCCATAGAAGTGGTGCCGCTTATATACATAAAGCCTATAGTAGTAGCGCCGCTTATACACATATTGCCCATAGTAGTAGTGCCATAGAAGTGGTGCCGCTTATATACATAAAGCCTATAGTAGTAGTGCCGCTTATACACATATTGCCCATAGTAGTAGTGCCATAGAAGTGGTGCCGCTTATATACATAAAGCCTATAGTAGTAGCGCCGCTTATACACATATTTCCCATAGTCGTAGTGCCATAGAAGTGGTGCCGCTTATATACATAAAGCCTATAGTAGTAGCGCCGCTTATACACATATTGCCCATAGTAGTAGTGCCATAGAAATGGTGCCGCTTATATACATAAAGCCTATAGTAGTAGCGCCGCTTATACACATATTGCCCATAGTAGTAGTGCCATAGAAGTGGTGCCGCTTATATACATTAAGCCTATAGTAGTAGCGCCGCTTATACACATATTGCCCATAGTAGTAGTGCCATAGAAGTGGTGCCGCTTATATACATAAAGCCTATAGTAGTAGCGCCGCTTATACACATATTGCCCATAGTAGTAGTGCCATAGAAGTGGTGCCGCTTATATACATAAAGCCTATAGTAGTAGCGCCGCTTATACACATATTGCCCATAGTAGTAGTGCCATAGAAGTGGTGCCGCTTATATACATAAAGCCTATAGTAGTAGCGCCGCTTATACACATATTGCCCATAGTAGTAGTGCCATAGAAATGGTGCCGCTTATATACATAAAGCCTATAGTAGTAGCGCCGCTTAAACACATATTGCCCATAGTAGTAGTGCCATAGAAGTGGTGCCGCTTATATACATAAAGCCTATAGTAGTAGCGCCGCTTATACACATATTGCCCATAGTAGTAGTGCCATAGAAGTGGTGCCGCTTATATACATAAAGCCTATAGTAGTAGCGCCGCTTATACACATATTGCCCATAGTCGTAGTGCCATAGAAGTGGTGACGCTTATATACATAAAGCCTATAGTAGTAGCGCCGCTTATACACATATTGCCCATAGTAGTAGTGCCATAGAAATGGTGCCGCTTATATACATAAAGCCTATAGTAGTAGCGCCACTTATACACATATTGCCCATAGTAGTAGTGCCATAGAAGTGGTGCCGCTTATATACATAAAGCCTATAGTAGTAGCGCCGCTTATACACATATTGCCCATAGTAGTAGTGCCATAGAAGTGGTGCCGCTTATATACATAAAGCCTATAGTAGTAGCGCCGCTTATACACATATTGCCCATAGTCGTAGTTCCATAGAAGTGGTGCCGCTTATATAAATAATGCCCATAGTAGAAGCGCCATAGCAGTAGCACCGCTTATATACATAATGCCCATAACAGTAATGGTGCGTATATATTATGTCCATACTGTAGCAATGCAGCTTATACATTATGCCCATACTGTAGTAATGACACTTCTACATTATGTCACATAGTTACAACACTGCACTCACTCACATGATGCATCCACTTCTGCTCTCGCCACCCTCTGAAAGCTCCTCGTCAGTTTTCCTGGACAGCAGCTGTAGCAGGCTAGTGGTATAGGGGAGAGAGCACCTTTCATGCCCTGCCCCACCTGCGTTGCATCACTTCGGGCCTGCCAATAAGGACAGCGAAGAAGAGGAGGAGCCGGACAGAGGAGGGGGGGGATGGGTGCGGAGAGGAGACATTGTTGTCAGCAGCGGCACTGGGCAGTCTCTCTCAGTCAGTGCTGCTGCTGCTCAGCTGGTGGTGGGCGGGTTCTCAAATGTGTGAGTGCTGGTGTATGGGTGGCGATCGCCATTTCTGCCCCCTTGTTATATCTGCCACTGGTGCCAGCCAGGAGCTGGGACGATCGCTGCAGGAGCGGCCCGGTGCGGTGCATGGCATCCTGCGCTCCTCAGGTGATCATAGGGGTATAAGAGCCACAGCGAGCGGTGAGACCAGGGTAGATGCTAGAATCAAGTAGGAGAAAGGACCTCTGATGTCAGGGAGTGGAGCCACGACACTAACGGAAGGAACTAGGCCAGTGGGATAGTTCTTCTACTATCCACACCACCAACTACTCCCTTTAGTAACCCAGAGCGTGGTGAGCGAATCGAGCCTGCGAAAGTACATTCGGGTATGCTATTTGTGCATGCTCCTCCCCTGGTGATGTGGCTCCTCCCCCTGGTGACGTCAGATATCCTTTCCCCAACTTGGTATTAGACCTAACCGTGAGTCCTCTCGCTGCATTATTCTGCTTTCCCAGCTACAATGATCCCCACAGGTACCACCCTAGTGTTATATAGAGGGCAGGCTTCCCTATCCCCACAGGTACCCCCCTAGTGTTATATATGGGGCAGGCTCCCCTTTCCCCACAGGTACCCCCCTAGTGTTATATATGGGGCAGGCTCCCCTATCTTCACAGGTACCCCCCTAGTGTTATATATAGGGCAGGCTCCCTTATCCCCACAGGTACTCCCCTAGTGTTATATACAGATGTGTCCATGATTACCTTTCTGAACAAAGTGTCATGGCCTGCCATTCATGGCACTAGATAATCTTTCCTGCCAAGACATACATGACAGGCCATGTGTAAATCATCTTAAATATAGTGCAGTACCACTTTTCAGACAGCAGGTGGCATTTTCCGAAACTGAGTAAGCAGAAAGATGGAGAGAAAGATTATAGAGGGGGTAATTCAGACCTGATCATAGCAGCAATTTTGTTAGCAGATGGGCAAAACCATGTGCAGTGCAGGGGAGGCAGATATAACATGTGCAGAGAGAGTTAGATTTGGGTGGGGTGTGTTCAAACTGAAATCTAAATTGCAGTGTAAAAATAAAGCAGCCAGTATTTACCCTGCACAGAAACAAAATAACCCACGCAAATCTAACTCTCTCTGCACATGTTATATATGCCTCCCCTGCACTGCACATGGTTTTGCCCATCTGCTAACAAAATTGCTGCTACGATCAGGTCCGAATTAGGCAGGCAGGAAGGCTTATAAAATGGCCTGCAAACTTTACCTACACATACTGTACAGTAAAATAATGTTAGTACAGTGTTCCTGCAAATGTTTTTTTTTTCTTTTTCTTCTTGCAGCGTACTTCCACCCCACTGTGTGCTATTCCTTTGCTGAGTAGCTCCACTGATTACACACCCTGCCAGCAGTAACCTACGCAGTGCGCCACACATGGCTGCCTCGGATGGTTCCTCTGTGGGCAGGGTGTGCTTCATTTAGATCTTTCCATGCAGGGTATAGCGTTCTCCTACACGCGTGTCAGTTTTCCCATACATGCACTTAGCCCTTGTATGGCTCATCTACCACTGTGTAACCTTTGTAGTGCACCCCAACATGGCTGCCTTATCTGGTGCACTTGTGGATGGGATGAAAAATACATGGACCTGATGGTTTTGGTGGAACCCTACTCTGAACTTTAGAACTCTGCATTCTCCCCATTTTGTGTTATCTCTTCTAGGGGTGGGTAATCCAATGCAGTGTGCCCAAGATGGCTGCCGCACCTGGTACCTTGTGATGGTGGAATACACAACCCTTGGAGGTTATTACCCAAAATGCCTACACCAATCATCCATTATGCTTTCTGTGTACTCATGGTTTTGTTTTATGTCTGTGTGGTTTTTATTTTGATATATTACTTAAATCTTCTGTATTATGCGCATTGTTTGAGTTCTAGTTGGCGCCGCGGGTGGCTGCCTCAGTGCTGCTCTGCCAAACAGCCTTCATTTTTAGTTTTGTGAAAAGAAATTTACCCGAAGGTAATTTCACTCCTGGCGCTAGATGAGGAGGTTCACCACAGCTGCTATTATACACAAATGGGTTGGTCAAACCCCGAACAGCAATTGAAACACCAAAAAAAGAAGTATTAGCGCTTATAGGTCACAAGTGAGAAGATAGGTCACAATGAATCACAATTTAATAAAAAAGCATAATACTCCTGAGTCCTGCCGCTTTGTGCCCACTCCCTGTCTACTGGAACACCTTCACATGGACCAAGTACCCACCAAGCAACAGCATTTGGACTTTTTATAAAGAGAGTTCCTTTCACACCGTGGAAGCTCCATTTCATCACCAATCGAGGAAAAGCCACATGTGGACGCAGTTCCACTTAAATACCTTGAGAGACGCTGGTGGTAACTATTATTCACAGTTGTGATTTGCATGGGCTCGCAGAGTCCAAGGGGACTAACTATCAGAACAGGTTTGCTGAACTTTTCTTCCATAAAAACCTTTCAATCGGGAGGAGCACTACTCACTTTATGTATTATTGTTTTTTTCATTTATATGTGCTTAGCACGCAGTTTTTAACATGCTTTTTTATTAAATTGTGATTCATTGTGACCTATCTTCTCATTTGTGACCTATAAGCGCTAATACTTCTTTTTTTGGTGTTTCATTTTTAGTTTTACTGTATAATATGTATAATATGTCGAGTCTATCGTACAGTTGCAATGTGCAGTATCAACTCATATGTGTAATGTTTGTAATGTATGCTATGTTCTTCCCCCTTCTTATGCTATGTGTTCCTTCATCATGTTGCTGTTTGGCAATGCATTGTACCACAAAATGAGAATCGCACTCATTGCGTGTCGTGCATGATGTATGTGCACCTGGCACAACAGTCCGAGTGTGGTACATCTGTACGAGATGTGTGAGAACGGCTGCCCAGGTAAGTGATCTAGAGCGGACCGTTACGCGACTGAGGAGTATTCACAATCTCGAGCAAAGTTTAGATAGAACGGTGGAGGAGTTGCGGGGGGGGGGGGGGTCACTGGTATGACGAGGATGATCAGGTAGACAGCTGTATCACGGTTAGAAGGAAAAATAGAAGGGGAGGTGGAGACAGGACATCTCTGATCTGCCAAACCCCAACAAATTTGCCCGATTGGACAAAGATTCTGAGGATGGCAATAAGGACATGACGGAACTGGAGGAGACTGTTCCACCTAGCAACCAGAGGAGCGGTTCCCCTGGTACAAGGAAAAAAAGTTAGTGAGGTACCTAGTCAGATTGTGGTGGTAGGGGATTCTATTATTAGGAGGACAGACAGGGCAATCTGCTACCGGGACCGTGATCGCTGTACAGTCTGTTGTCTTCCAGGTGCTCGGATATGGCACATCGCGGACCGGGTAGATAGATTGTTGGGAGGGGCTGGTAAAGACAAGGTGGTCTCGGTGCATGTTGGCACCAATGACAAAGTTAGTGGTAGGTGGGATTTCCTTAAGAAAGACTATAGGGAATTATGCAAGAAACTTAAGGCAAGGACATCTAGGGTAATATTCTCTGAAATATTACCAGGGTCACGCGCTAGCCCAGGGAGGCAGAGGGAGATTAGGGAGGTAAATGTGTGGCTTAGAGACTGGTGTAGGAAGGAAGGGTTTGTGTTCTTGGAACACTGGGCAGACTTCTCAGTCAGGCGCCATCTTTTTTGTTGCGACGGATAGCACCTGAATGAGGAGGAGGCTGTGGTGCTGGGGGGCAGGATGGTTAGAAGGTTGGAGGAACTTTTAAACTAGGAGCCTGGGGGGAGGGTTTAGCTAGAAGCTACGGGTCAAACAGTGAGAACAGTAAGGATGGGGGTAGTGACCAATTTGGGGGTGGAGCAGGGGGGAGCGAAAGGTCACCTGGCAAGGGTATTTGCATGGGTATTAACGCTGGAAATACAAACGCAGGTATTTCCCAATATATTCCCAATTTATCACCTAATGACGAATATGGCTCAACAATAAGGTATATAGAAAATGATGTCCATAGCATAAGGAAAGATGCTAACATCAGGCAGGGGGGGGTTAGAAAGTCTTAATGGGTCCAATAGAAATAGTAGTGGGGAAGGCTGTATTAAGCATGATGTGGTGGAAAGGGAGGGAAGAGAATAACAGTCAGTAAGAGTAAGTCTAGTAAGGCACTTGTAAATATAGATACGATACCATTAAAACAAACGAGCAAGGGAGATGCTAAGCTAAAATGCATGCTTGTGAATGCAAGAAGCCTATCAGGTAAAATGGGGGAATTGGAATGGCTTGTATCAGAACCTCAGTATGATATTATAGGTATTACATAAACATGGTGGGACGACTCTCACGACTGGGTTGCGAATTTGGAGGGATATTCTCTTTTCTGGAGGGATAGGGCTACCAAAAGGGGAGAAGGGGTATGCCTCTTTGTTAAACCATCTTTAAAACCAAACTTAATAGATGGTATTTATGAGGGGACCGGAGATATCGTGGAATCACTATGGGTTGAGATAACAAGTGGGACACAGAAGCAAAGAAACTAATCATTGACACGTGCTACAAGCAACCAGATATTAGCGTACATAACGAGGAACAACTTTTACTGCAAATTGAAAAAGCTGCGGGAATGGGGGACATCCTAGTGTTAGGAGATTTTAACTATCTGGGTATAAATTGGAGTAATGATTCATGTGTAAAAAAAACTAGGAGCAGCAGATTCTAAAAATACATTAAAGGATCAATACTTGTCTCAATTTGTTGAGGACCCAACTAGAGGTAAAACTATTCTGGACCTAGTTATTACCAATAATGTGGACATTATATCAAACACTAAAGTTGGGGAGACCTTGGGAAACAGTGACTACTATATGATCACATTCGACATTAGATTCAAGCAGCATAGCTATAAGGGTACAACTAAAACCTTAAACGTTTGAAAAGCTAACTTCAATATGCTGAGACAGGCGCTAAATGACATGAAGTGGGAAGTTTTGTTTCATGGTAAAGACACATCGGAAATGTGGGATGCTTTAAAAGGGTTGCTTGATAGCAATATTCACAAATTCATTCCCATGGGCAGTAAATGAAGGAGTACTAAACATAAGCCTATGTGGCTTAATAAGGAGGTCAAAGAAGCAATGGCTAAAAGAGGCGTGCTTTCAAAATATTTAAATCTAATGCAGGGGAGGAGTCATTCCAGCATTATAAGGAATGCAATAAAAAAAATGCAAAAAAGTAATAAGGGCAGCAAAAATTGTAAACGAAAAGAAAATCGCTATAGAGAGTAAAACCAATCCTAAAAAGTATTATAAATACATAAACAGTAAATAGTTAAAGAAGGAGAATGTAGGCCCATTAAAAGATGAACTGGGAGCTTTGATAAATGATGATAAAATAAAAGCTGAAATACTGAACAATTTGTTTCCCCTCAGTATTCACCAGGGAGGACTAGACGGTGAGAGTAGTGCATAACAATAGTGATGGTAATGACTCTTTGTCACGATCCGGATAACTAGACGCCGTTTCTTATCGGTTAGGTGCCTCCTGAGGTTGGTTCAACGAGCCAGGGTCGGGCTGTAGCGTGTGTTACCTGCAGCGCTGGCTTTAGTGGGCCTTGTGACAGGACGGTACTGTACGGAAGCACTCGCAGCTTCCGTGTCCCGTTGACTGCGCACAGAATGGAAGGTCAAGCCGCACGAGGCCTGACCACATAGGGGATTCCCGCTTACCGTCAGTAACCGCCTGTTACTGACTCCACCCACTGCGCTGTGGGCGGGTTCTCGCTGCCACCACCAAACTCCTAACCTGCCGTGGCGTTTGGAACCACGGTTCTGCTCTGTATGTGCCGACGCACTGCTTTACCACACCTGTGTGGTGTTGACGAATCCCCTCTAGCCACTTGCTAGGCCTCTACCGGTAGCTGGCGGAAGGCGGAGCTTGGAGACGTCAGGTGCTTCCCTGGACAGCCGGAGAACGGGGCTAGGTTTGGCCTAACCCTGTTGGTCACAAGATGAAGCAGTCTTCTTGAGGCAAAGATGTTTATTGCTCAAATAACCTTTAAAAAGGCTCCTCCCTATTGCTAGGGGCAACAGCATACAATCAAGATGTTTTCAGCAGAAGAAGATGTTACAATACCCTCTGGAGGCACGCAGGTCTCCTTTTTATGTCAGTTTTCCACACAGTATCACAGGGGGGTAAGCCCTCCCTGTCTTCTCCAACCAATCAGGTTATTTTACAAAATAGAACAAAATGTAAGTTGCTCAAATCAATTAGGAAGTACAATTCAGGTGCATGAAAGGGAGGGGGTAGTCTGGCTAGAAATACATTGGGGATAAACCCCTGGTGTCCCCCAGCACACCGAGCTGTACCTGTACCAAGACATGAAAGACTATATATATATACATATAATAGAAATCCAGAGGTCTTAGTTACATACAGTTTGCAAACGTATGATAAGCCACCAGGCCCCGACAAGGCTCCTCTGATGCTGGTGGTCCCTATCTCTAGGTCTGGGCCCGGGGTGCAGGACCCCACAAACCGGCAAAGGCCAGCTACCCCAGGGCAGCACAATGCGAGAAGGTAAAGTGTTAGTATGTGTTAATAAAAGGAAAACAAAATCTATATACAAAAATTAATATACTAGTGAGAGTGTAATTAAAAGACCAGAAGGATTAATAAATGTGTTAAGGGGGTGCTAAATAAGATCTCGCAGTGTGCTACCCCAGAGCAGCCCAGCCCCACCAATCCAGGGGGAACCGCACCCTAGACCCACCCCAGGTACTAATAATAATAACAACCCTTCCGGGTAATATAACATAATGCCACATGATAATGGCATCTGAGCAAATGTATCCAAATTGAGAGCTAACTTACCTGAAGATACCCCCGGGATCTCCAAATGGCAATACAGAGACCAGCATACCCTCCAAACACTGGTCCCATCCATGCCCCTCATACTAACAGAACAAAATGTAAGTTGCTCAAATCAATTAGGAAGTACAATTCAGGTGCATGAAAGGGAGGGGGTAGTCTGGCTAGAAATACATTGGGGATAAACCCCTGGTGTCCCCCAGCACACCGAGCTGTACCTGTACCAAGACATGAAAGACTATATATATATACATATAATAGAAATCCAGAGGTCTTAGTTACATACAGTTTGCAAACGTATGATAAGCCACCAGGCCCCGACAAGGCTCCTCTGATGCTGGTGGTCCCTATCTCTAGGTCTGGGCCCGGGGTGCAGGACCCCACAAACCGGCAAAGGCCAGCTACCCCAGGGCAGCACAATGCGAGAAGGTAAAGTGTTAGTATGTGTTAATAAAAGGAAAACAAAATCTATATACAAAAATTAATATACTAGTGAGAGTGTAATTAAAAGACCAGAAGGATTAATAAATGTGTTAAGGGGGTGCTAAATAAGATCTCGCAGTGTGCTACCACAGAGCAGCCCAGCCCCACCAATCCAGGGGGAACCGCACCCCAGACCCACCCCAGGTACTAATAATAATAACAACCCTTCCGGGTAATATAACATAATGCCACATGATAATGGCATCTGAGCAAATGTATCCAAATTGAGAGCTAACTTACCTGAAGATACCCCCGGGATCTCCAAATGGCAATACAGAGACCAGCATACCCTCCAAACACTGGTCCCATCCATGCCCCTCATACTAACAGAACAAAATGTAAGTTGCTCAAATCAATTAGGAAGTACAATTCAGGTGCATGAAAGGGAGGGGGTAGTCTGGCTAGAAATACATTGGGGATAAACCCCTGGTGTCCCCCAGCACACCGAGCAGTACCTGTACCAAGACATGAAAGACTATATATATATACATATAATAGAAATCCAGAGGTCTTAGTTACATACAGTTTGCAAACGTATGATAAGCCACCAGGCCCCGACAAGGCTCCTCTGATGCTGGTGGTCCCTATCTCTAGGTCTGGGCCCGGGGTGCAGGACCCCACAAACCGGCAATGGCCAGCTACCCCAGGGCAGCACAATGCGAGAAGGTAAAGTGTTAGTATGTGTTAATAAAAGGAAAACAAAATCTATATACAAAAATTAATATACTAGTGAGAGTGTAATTAAAAGACCAGAAGGATTAATAAATGTGTTAAGGGGGTGCTAAATAAGATCTCGCAGTGTGCTACCCCAGAGCAGCCCAGCCCCACCAATCCAGGGGGAACCGCACCCCAGACCCACCCCAGGTACTAATAATAATAACAACCCTTCCGGGTAATATAACATAATGCCACATGATAATGGCATCTGAGCAAATGTATCCAAATTGAGAGCTAACTTACCTGAAGATACCCCCGGGATCTCCAAATGGCAATACAGAGACCAGCATACCCTCCAAACACTGGTCCCATCCATGCCCCTCATACTAACAGAACAAAATGTAAGTTGCTCAAATCAATTAGGAAGTACAATTCAGGTGCATGAAAGGGAGGGGGTAGTCTGGCTAGAAATACATTGGGGATAAACCCCTGGTGTCCCCCAGCACACCGAGCTGTACCTGTATCAAGACATGAAAGACTATATATATATACATATAATAGAAATCCAGAGGTCTTAGTTACATACAGTTTGCAAACGTATGATAAGCCACCAGGCCCCGACAAGGCTCCTCTGATGCTGGTGGTCCCTATCTCTAGGTCTGGGCCCGGGGTGCAGGACCCCACAAACCGGCAAAGGCCAGCTACCCCAGGGCAGCACAATGCGAGAAGGTAAAGTGTTAGTATGTGTTAATAAAAGGAAAACAAAATCTATATACAAAAATTAATATACTAGTGAGAGTGTAATTAAAAGACCAGAAGGATTAATAAATGTGTTAAGGGGGTGCTAAATAAGATCTCGCAGTGTGCTACCCCAGAGCAGCCCAGCCCCACCAATCCAGGGGGAACCGCACCCCAGACCCACCCCAGGTACTAATAATAATAACAACCCTTCCGGGTAATATAACATAATGCCACATGATAATGGCATCTGAGCATATGTATCCAAATTGAGAGCTAACTTACCTGAAGATACCCCCGGGATCTCCAAATGGCAATACAGAGACCAGCATACCCTCCAAACACTGGTCCCATCCATGCCCCTCATACTAACAGAACAAAATGTAAGTTGCTCAAATCAATTAGGAAGTACAATTCAGGTGCATGAAAGGGAGGGGGTAGTCTGGCTAGAAATACATTGGGGATAAACCCCTGGTGTCCCCCAGCACACCGAGCTGTACCTGTACCAAGACATGAAAGACTATATATATATACATATAATAGAAATCCAGAGGTCTTAGTTACATACAGTTTGCAAACGTATGATAAGCCACCAGGCCCCGACAAGGCTCCTCTGATGCTGGTGGTCCCTATCTCTAGGTCTGGGCCCGGGGTGCAGGACCCCACAAACCGGCAAAGGCCAGCTACCCCAGGGCAGCACAATGCGAGAAGGTAAAGTGTTAGTATGTGTTAATAAAAGGAAAACAAAATCTATATACAAAAATTAATATACTAGTGAGAGTGTAATTAAAAGACCAGAAGGATTAATAAATGTGTTAAGGGGGTGCTAAATAAGATCTCGCAGTGTGCTACCCCAGAGCAGCCCAGCCCCACCAATCCAGGGGGAACCGCACCCCAGACCCACCCCAGGTACTAATAATAATAACAACCCTTCCGGGTAATATAACATAATGCCACATGATAATGGCATCTGAGCAAATGTATCCAAATTGAGAGCTAACTTACCTGAAGATACCCCCGGGATCTCCAAATGGCAATACAGAGACCAGCATACCCTCCAAACACTGGTCCCATCCATGCCCCTCATACTAACAGAACAAAATGTAAGTTGCTCAAATCAATTAGGAAGTACAATTCAGGTGCATGAAAGGGAGGGGGTAGTCTGGCTAGAAATACATTGGGGATAAACCCCTGGTGTCCCCCAGCACACCGAGCTGTACCTGTACCAAGACATGAAAGACTATATATATATACATATAATAGAAATCCAGAGGTCTTAGTTACATACAGTTTGCAAACGTATGATAAGCCACCAGGCCCCGACAAGGCTCCTCTGATGCTAGTGGTCCCTATCTCTAGGTCTGGGCCCGGGGTGCAGGACCCCACAAACCGGCAAAGGCCAGCTACCCCAGGGCAGCACAATGCGAGAAGGTAAAGTGTTAGTATGTGTTAATAAAAGGAAAACAAAATCTATATACAAAAATTAATATACTAGTGAGAGTGTAATTAAAAGACCAGAAGGATTAATAAATGTGTTAAGGGGGTGCTAAATAAGATCTCGCAGTGTGCTACCCCAGAGCAGCCCAGCCCCACCAATCCAGGGGGAACCGCACCCCAGACCCACCCCAGGTACTAATAATAATAACAACCCTTCCGGGTAATATAACATAATGCCACATGATAATGGCATCTGAGCAAATGTATCCAAATTGAGAGCTAACTTACCTGAAGATACCCCCGGGATCTCCAAATGGCAATACAGAGACCAGCATACCCTCCAAACACTGGTCCCATCCATGCCCCTCATACTAACAGAACAAAATGTAAGTTGCTCAAATCAATTAGGAAGTACAATTCAGGTGCATGAAAGGGAGGGGGTAGTCTGGCTAGAAATACATTGGGGATAAACCCCTGGTGTCCCCCAGCACACCGAACTGTACCTGTACCAAGACATGAAAGACTATATATATATATACATATAATAGAAATCCAGAGGTCTTAGTTACATACAGTTTGCAAACGTATGATAAGCCACCAGGCCCCGACAAGGCTCCTCTGATGCTGGTGGTCCCTATCTCTAGGTCTGGGCCCGGGGTGCAGTACCCCACAAACCGGCAAAGGCCAGCTACCCCAGGGCAGCACAATGCGAGAAGGTAAAGTGTTAGTATGTGTTAATAAAAGGAAAACAAAATCTATATACAAAAATTAATATACTAGTGAGAGTGTAATTAAAAGACCAGAAGGATTAATAAATGTGTTAAGGGGGTGCTAAATAAGATCTCGCAGTGTGCTACCCCAGAGCAGCCCAGCCCCACCAATCCAGGGGGAACCGCACCCCAGACCCACCCCAGGTACTAATAATAATAACAACCCTTCCGGGTAATATAACATAATGCCACATGATAATGGCATCTGAGCAAATGTATCCAAATTGAGAGCTAACTTACCTGAAGATACCCCCGGGATCTCCAAATGGCAATACAGAGACCAGCATACCCTCCAAACACTGGTCCCATCCATGCCCCTCATACTAACAGAACAAAATGTAAGTTGCTCAAATCAATTAGGAAGTACAATTCAGGTGCATGAAAGGGAGGGGGTAGTCTGGCTAGAAATACATTGGGGATAAACCCCTGGTGTCCCCCAGCACACCGAGCTGTACCTGTACCAAGACATGAAAGACTATATATATATACATATAATAGAAATCCAGAGGTCTTAGTTACATACAGTTTGCAAACGTATGATAAGCCACCAGGCCCCGACATGGCTCCTCTGATGCTGGTGGTCCCTATCTCTAGGTCTGGGCCCGGGGTGCAGGACCCCACAAACCGGCAAAGGCCAGCTACCCCAGGGCAGCACAATGCGAGAAGGTAAAGTGTTAGTATGTGTTAATAAAAGGAAAACAAAATCTATATACAAAAATTAATATACTGGTGAGAGTGTAATTAAAAGACCAGAAGGATTAATAAATGTGTTAAGGGGGTGCTAAATAAGATCTCGCAGTGTGCTACCCCAGAGCAGCCCAGCCCCACCAATCCAGGGGGAACCGCACCCCAGACCCACCCCAGGTACTAATAATAATAATAACAACCCTTCCGGGTAATATAACATAATGCCACATGATAATGGCATCTGAGCAAATGTATCCAAATTGAGAGCTAACTTACCTGAAGATACCCCCGGGATCTCCAAATGGCAATACAGAGACCAGCATACCCTCCAAACACTGGTCCCATCCATGCCCCTCATACTAACAGAACAAAATGTAAGTTGCTCAAATCAATTAGGAAGTACAATTCAGGTGCATGAAAGGGAGGGGGTAGTCTGGCTAGAAATACATTGGGGATAAACCCCTGGTGTCCCCCAGCACACCGAGCTGTACCTGTACCAAGACATGAAAGACTATATATATATATACATATAATAGAAATCCAGAGGTCTTAGTTACATACAGTTTGCAAACGTATGATAAGCCACCAGGCCCCGACAAGGCTCCTCTGATGCTGGTGGTCCCTATCTCTAGGTCTGGGCCCGGGGTGCAGTACCCCACAAACCGGCAAAGGCCAGCTACCCCAGGGCAGCACAATGCGAGAAGGTAAAGTGTTAGTATGTGTTAATAAAAGGAAAACAAAATCTATATACAAAAATTAATATACTAGTGAGAGTGTAATTAAAAGACCAGAAGGATTAATAAATGTGTTAAGGGGGTGCTAAATAAGATCTCGCAGTGTGCTACCCCAGAGCAGCCCAGCCCCACCAATCCAGGGGGAACCGCACCCCAGACCCACCCCAGGTACTAATAATAATAACAACCCTTCCGGGTAATATAACATAATGCCACATGATAATGGCATCTGAGCAAATGTATCCAAATTGAGAGCTAACTTACCTGAAGATACCCCCGGGATCTCCAAATGGCAATACAGAGACCAGCATACCCTCCAAACACTGGTCCCATCCATGCCCCTCATACTAACAGAACAAAATGTAAGTTGCTCAAATCAATTAGGAAGTACAATTCAGGTGCATGAAAGGGAGGGGGTAGTCTGGCTAGAAATACATTGGGGATAAACCCCTGGTGTCCCCCAGCACACCGAGCTGTACCTGTACCAAGACATGAAAGACTATATATATATACATATAATAGAAATCCAGAGGTCTTAGTTACATACAGTTTGCAAACGTATGATAAGCCACCAGGCCCCGACAAGGCTCCTCTGATGCTGGTGGTCCCTATCTCTAGGTCTGGGCCCGGGGTGCAGGACCCCACAAACCGGCAAAGGCCAGCTACCCCAGGGCAGCACAATGCGAGAAGGTAAAGTGTTAGTATGTGTTAATAAAAGGAAAACAAAATCTATATACAAAAATTAATATACTGGTGAGAGTGTAATTAAAAGACCAGAAGGATTAATAAATGTGTTAAGGGGGTGCTAAATAAGATCTCGCAGTGTGCTACCCCAGAGCAGCCCAGCCCCACCAATCCAGGGGGAACCGCACCCCAGACCCACCCCAGGTACTAATAATAATAACAACCCTTCCGGGTAATATAACATAATGCCACATGATAATGGCATCTGAGCAAATGTATCCAAATTGAGAGCTAACTTACCTGAAGATACCCCCGGGATCTCCAAATGGCAATACAGAGACCAGCATACCCTCCAAACACTGGTCCCATCCATGCCCCTCATACTAACAGAACAAAATATAAGTTGCTCAAATCAATTAGGAAGTACAATTCAGGTGCATGAAAGGGAGGGGGTAGTCTGGCTAGAAATACATTGGGGATAAACCCCTGGTGTCCCCCAGCACACCGAGCTGTACCTGTACCAAGACATGAAAGACTATATATATATACATATAATAGAAATCCAGAGGTCTTAGTTACATACAGTTTGCAAACGTATGATAAGCCACCAGGCCCCGACAAGGCTCCTCTGATGCTGGTGGTCCCTATCTCTAGGTCTGGGCCCGGGGTGCAGGACCCCACAAACCGGCAAAGGCCAGCTACCCCAGGGCAGCACAATGCGAGAAGGTAAAGTGTTAGTATGTGTTAATAAAAGGAAAACAAAATCTATATACAAAAATTAATATACTAGTGAGAGTGTAATTAAAAGACCAGAAGGATTAATAAATGTGTTAAGGGGGTGCTAAATAAGATCTCGCAGTGTGCTACCCCAGAGCAGCCCAGCCCCACCAATCCAGGGGGAACCGCACCCCAGACCCACCCCAGGTACTAATAATAATAACAACCCTTCCGGGTAATATAACATAATGCCACATGATAATGGCATCTGAGCAAATGTATCCAAATTGAGAGCTAACTTACCTGAAGATACCCCCGGGATCTCCAAATGGCAATACAGAGACCAGCATACCCTCCAAACACTGGTCCCATCCATGCCCCTCATACTAACAGAACAAAATGTAAGTTGCTCAAATCAATTAGGAAGTACAATTCAGGTGCATGAAAGGGAGGGGGTAGTCTGGCTAGAAATACATTGGGGATAAACCCCTGGTGTCCCCCAGCACACCGAGCTGTATCTGTACCAAGACATGAAAGACTATATATATATACATATAATAGAAATCCAGAGGTCTTAGTTACATACAGTTTGCAAACGTATGATAAGCCACCAGGCCCCGACAAGGCTCCTCTGATGCTGGTGGTCCCTATCTCTAGGTCTGGGCCCGGGGTGCAGGACCCCACAAACCGGCAAAGGCCAGCTACCCCAGGGCAGCACAATGCGAGAAGGTAAAGTGTTAGTATGTGTTAATAAAAGGAAAACAAAATCTATATACAAAAATTAATATACTAGTGAGAGTGTAATTAAAAGACCAGAAGGATTAATAAATGTGTTAAGGGGGTGCTAAATAAGATCTCGCAGTGTGCTACCCCAGAGCAGCCCAGCCCCACCAATCCAGGGGGAACCGCACCCCAGACCCACCCCAGGTACTAATAATAATAACAACCCTTCCGGGTAATATAACATAATGCCACATGATAATGGCATCTGAGCAAATGTATCCAAATTGAGAGCTAACTTACCTGAAGATACCCCCGGGATCTCCAAATGGCAATACAGAGACCAGCATACCCTCCAAACACTGGTCCCATCCATGCCCCTCATACTAACAGAACAAAATGTAAGTTGCTCAAATCAATTAGGAAGTACAATTCAGGTGCATGAAAGGGAGGGGGTAGTCTGGCTAGAAATACATTGGGGATAAACCCCTGGTGTCCCCCAGCACACCGAGCTGTACCTGTACCAAGACATGAAAGACTATATATATATACATATAATAGAAATCCAGAGGTCTTAGTTACATACAGTTTGCAAACGTATGATAAGCCACCAGGCCCCGACAAGGCTCCTCTGATGCTGGTGGTCCCTATCTCTAGGTCTGGGCCCGGGGTGCAGGACCCCACAAACCGGCAAAGGCCAGCTACCCCAGGGCAGCACAATGCGAGAAGGTAAAGTGTTAGTATGTGTTAATAAAAGGAAAACAAAATCTACATACAAAAATTAATATACTAGTGAGAGTGTAATTAAAAGACCAGAAGGATTAATAAATGTGTTAAGGGGGTGCTAAATAAGATCTCGCAGTGTGCTACCCCAGAGCAGCCCAGCCCCACCAATCCAGGGGGAACCGCACCCCAGACCCACCCCAGGTACTAATAATATAATCAACCCTTCCGGGTAATATAACATAATGCCACATGATAATGGCATCTGAGCAAATGTATCCAAATTGAGAGCTAACTTACCTGAAGATACCCCCGGGATCTCCAAATGGCAATACAGAGACCAGCATACCCTCCAAACACTGGTCCCATCCATGCCCCTCATACTAACAGAACAAAATGTAAGTTGCTCAAATTAATTAGGAAGTACAATTCAGGTGCATGAAAGGGAGGGGGTAGTCTGGCTAGAAATACATTGGGGATAAACCCCTGGTGTCCCCCAGCACACCGAGCTGTACCTGTACCAAGACATGAAAGACTATATATATATACATATAATAGAAATCCAGAGGTCTTAGTTACATACAGTTTGCAAACGTATGATAAGCCACCAGGCCCCGACAAGGCTCCTCTGATGCTGGTGGTCCCTATCTCTAGGTCTGGGCCCGGGGTGCAGGACCCCACAAACCGGCAAAGGCCAGCTACCCCAGGGCAGCACAATGCGAGAAGGTAAAGTGTTAGTACTGTATGTGTTAATAAAAGGAAAACAAAATCTATATACAAAAATTAATATACTAGTGAGAGTGTAATTAAAAGACCAGAAGGATTAATAAATGTGTTAAGGGGGTGCTAAATAAGATCTCGCAGTGTGCTACCCCAGAGCAGCCCAGCCCCACCAATCCAGGGGGAACCGCACCCCAGACCCACCCCAGGTACTAATAATAATAACAACCCTTCCGGGTAATATAACATAATGCCACATGATAATGGCATCTGAGCAAATGTATCCAAATTGAGAGCTAACTTACCTGAAGATACCCCCGGGATCTCCAAATGGCAATACAGAGACCAGCATACCCTCCAAACACTGGTCCCATCCATGCCCCTCATACTAACAGAACAAAATGTAAGTTGCTCAAATCAATTAGGAAGTACAATTCAGGTGCATGAAAGGGAGGGGGTAGTCTGGCTAGAAATACATTGGGGATAAACCCCTGGTGTCCCCCAGCACACCGAGCTGTACCTGTACCAAGACATGAAAGACTATATATATATACATATAATAGAAATCCAGAGGTCTTAGTTACATACAGTTTGCAAACGTATGATAAGCCACCAGGCCCCGACAAGGCTCCTCTGATGCTGGTGGTCCCTATCTCTAGGTCTGGGCCCGGGGTGCAGGACCCCACAAACCGGCAATGGCCAGCTACCCCAGGGCAGCACAATGCGAGAAGGTAAAGTGTTAGTATGTGTTAATAAAAGGAAAACAAAATCTATATACAAAAATTAATATACTAGTGAGAGTGTAATTAAAAGACCAGAAGGATTAATAAATGTGTTAAGGGGGTGCTAAATAAGATCTCGCAGTGTGCTACCCCAGAGCAGCCCAGCCCCACCAATCCAGGGGGAACCGCACCCCAGACCCACCCCAGGTACTAATAATAATAACAACCCTTCCGGGTAATATAACATAATGCCACATGATAATGGCATCTGAGCAAATGTATCCAAATTGAGAGCTAACTTACCTGAAGATACCCCCGGGATCTCCAAATGACAATACAGAGACCAGCATACCCTCCAAACACTGGTCCCATCCATGCCCCTCATACTAACAGAACAAAATGTAAGTTGCTCAAATCAATTAGGAAGTACAATTCAGTGCATGAAAGGGAGGGGGTAGTCTGGCTAGAAATACATTGGGGATAAACCCCTGGTGTCCCCCAGCACACCGAGCTGTACCTGTACCAAGACATGAAAGACTATATATATATACATATAATAGAAATCCAGAGGTCTTAGTTACATACAGTTTGCAAACGTATGATAAGCCACCAGGCCCCGACAAGGCTCCTCTGATGCTGGTGGTCCCTATCTCTAGGTCTGGGCCCGGGGTGCAGGACCCCACAAACCGGCAAAGGCCAGCTACCCCAGGGCAGCACAATGCGAGAAGGTAAAGTGTTAGTATGTGTTAATAAAAGGAAAACAAAATCTATATACAAAAATTAATATACTAGTGAGAGTGTAATTAAAAGACCAGAAGGATTAATAAATGTGTTAAGGGGGTGCTAAATAAGATCTCGCAGTGTGCTACCCCAGAGCAGCCCAGCCCCACCAATCCAGGGGGAACCGCACCCCAGACCCACCCCAGGTACTAATAATAATAATAACCCTTCCGGGTAATATAACATAATGCCACATGATAATGGCATCTGAGCAAATGTATCCAAATTGAGAGCTAACTTACCTGAAGATACCCCCGGGATCTCCAAATGGCAATACAGAGACCAGCATACCCTCCAAACACTGGTCCCATCCATGCCCCTCATACTAACAGAACAAAATGTAAGTTGCTCAAATCAATTAGGAAGTACAATTCAGGTGCATGAAAGGGAGGGGGTAGTCTGGCTAGAAATACATTGGGGATAAACCCCTGGTGTCCCCCAGCACACCGAGCTGTACCTGTACCAAGACATGAAAGACTATATATATATACATATAATAGAAATCCAGAGGTCTTAGTTACATACAGTTTGCAAACGTATGATAAGCCACCAGGCCCCGACAAGGCTCCTCTGATGCTGGTGGTCCCTATCTCTAGGTCTGGGCCCGGGGTGCAGGACCCCACAAACCGGCAAAGGCCAGCTACCCCAGGGCAGCACAATGCGAGAAGGTAAAGTGTTAGTATGTGTTAATAAAAGGAAAACAAAATCTATATACAAAAATTAATATACTAGTGAGAGTGTAATTAAAAGACCAGAAGGATTAATAAATGTGTTAAGGGGGTGCTAAATAAGATCTCGCAGTGTGCTACCCCAGAGCAGCCCAGCCCCACCAATCCAGGGGGAAACGCACCCCAGACCCACCCCAGGTACTAATAATAATAACAACCCTTCCGGGTAATATAACATAATGCCTCATGATAATGGCATCTGAGCAAATGTATCCAAATTGAGAGCTAACTTACCTGAAGATACCCCCGGGATCTCCAAATGGCAATACAGAGACCAGCATACCCTCCAAACACTGGTCCCATCCATGCCCCTCATACTAACAGAACAAAATGTAAGTTGCTCAAATCAATTAGGAAGTACAATTCAGGTGCATGAAAGGGAGGGGGTAGTCTGGCTAGAAATACATTGGGGATAAACCCCTGGTGTCCCCCAGCACACCGAGCTGTACCTGTACTAAGACATGAAAGACTATATATATATACATATAATAGAAATCCAGAGGTCTTAGTTACATACAGTTTGCAAACGTATGATAAGCCACCAGGCCCCGACAAGGCTCCTCTGATGCTGGTGGTCCCTATCTCTAGGTCTGGGCCCGGGGTGCAGGACCCCACAAACCGGCAAAGGCCAGCTACCCCAGGGCAGCACAATGCGAGAAGGTAAAGTGTTAGTATGTGTTAATAAAAGGAAAACAAAATCTATATACAAAAATTAATATACTAGTGAGAGTGTAATTAAAAGACCAGAAGGATTAATAAATGTGTTAAGGGGGTGCTAAATAAGATCTCGCAGTGTGCTACCCCAGAGCAGCCCAGCCCCACCAATCCATGGGGAACCGCACCCCAGACCCACCCCAGGTACTAATAATAATAACAACCCTTCCGGGTAATATAACATAATGCCACATGATAATGGCTTCTGAGCAAATGTATCCAAATTGAGAGCTAACTTACCTGAAGATACCCCCGGGATCTCCAAATGGCAATACAGAGACCAGCATACCCTCCAAACACTGGTCCCATCCATGCCCCTCATACTAACAGAACAAAATGTAAGTTGCTCAAATCAATTAGGAAGTACAATTCAGGTGCATGAAAGGGAGGGGGTAGTCTGGCTAGAAATACATTGGGGATAAACCCCTGGTGTCCCCCAGCACACCGAGCTGTACCTGTACCAAGACATGAAAGACTATATATATATACATATAATAGAAATCCAGAGGTCTTAGTTACATACAGTTTGCAAACGTATGATAAGCCACCAGGCCCCGACAAGGCTCCTCTGATGCTGGTGGTCCCTATCTCTAGGTCTGGGCCCGGGGTGCAGGACCCCACAAACCGGCAAAGGCCAGCTACCCCAGGGCAGCACAATGCGAGAAGGTAAAGTGTTAGTATGTGTTAATAAAAGGAAAACAAAATCTATATACAAAAATTAATATACTAGTGAGAGTGTAATTAAAAGACCAGAAGGATTAATAAATGTGTTAAGGGGGTGCTAAATAAGATCTCGCAGTGTGCTACCCCAGAGCAGCCCAGCCCCTCCAATCCAGGGGGAACCGCACCCCAGACCCACCCCAGGTACTAATAATAATAACAACCCTTCCGGGTAATATAACATAATGCCACATGATAATGGCATCTGAGCAAATGTATCCAAATTGAGAGCTAACTTACCTGAAGATACCCCCGGGATCTCCAAATGGCAATACAGAGACCAGCATACCCTCCAAACACTGGTCCCATCCATGCCCCTCATACTAACAGAACAAAATGTAAGTTGCTCAAATCAATTAGGAAGTACAATTCAGGTGCATGAAAGGGAGGGGGTAGTCTGGCTAGAAATACATTGGGGATAAACCCCTGGTGTCCCCCAGCACACCGAGCTGTACCTGTACCAAGACATGAAAGACTATATATATATACATATAATAGAAATCCAGAGGTCTTAGTTACATACAGTTTGCAAACGTATGATAAGCCACCAGGCCCCGACAAGGCTCCTCTGATGCTGGTGGTCCCTATCTCTAGGTCTGGGCCGGGGTGCAGGACCCCACAAACCGGCAAAGGCCAGCTACCCCAGGGCAGCACAATGCGAGAAGGTAAAGTGTTAGTATGTGTTAATAAAAGGAAAACAAAATCTATATACAAAAATTAATATACTAGTGAGAGTGTAATTAAAAGACCAGAAGGATTAATAAATGTGTTAAGGGGGTGCTAAATAAGATCTCGCAGTGTGCTACCCCAGAGCAGCCCAGCCCCACCAATCCAGGGGGAACCGCACCCCAGACCCACCCCAGGTACTAATAATAATAATAACCCTTCCGGGTAATATAACATAATGCCACATGATAATGGCATCTGAGCAAATGTATCCAAATTGAGAGCTAACTTACCTGAAGATACCCCCGGGATCTCCAAATGGCAATACAGAGACCAGCATACCCTCCAAACACTGGTCCCATCCATGCCCCTCATACTAACAGAACAAAATGTAAGTTGCTCAAATCAATTAGGAAGTACAATTCAGGTGCATGAAAGGGAGGGGGTAGTCTGGCTAGAAATACATTGGGGATAAACCCCTGGTGTCCCCCAGCACACCGAGCTGTACCTGTACCAAGACATGAAAGACTATATATATATACATATAATAGAAATCCAGAGGTCTTAGTTACATACAGTTTGCAAACGTATGATAAGCCACCAGGCCCCGACAAGGCTCCTCTGATGCTGGTGGTCCCTATCTCTAGGTCTGGGCCCGGGGTGCAGGACCCCACAAACCGGCAAAGGCCAGCTACCCCAGGGCAGCACAATGCGAGAAGGTAAAGTGTTAATAAAAGGAAAACAAAATCTATATACAAAAATTAATATACTAGTGAGAGTGTAATTAAAAGACCAGAAGGATTAATAAATGTGTTAAGGGGGTGCTAAATAAGATCTCGCAGTGTGCTACCCCAGAGCAGCCCAGCCCCACCAATCCAGGGGGAAACGCACCCCAGACCCACCCCAGGTACTAATAATAATAACAACCCATCCGGGTAATATAACATAATGCCACATGATAATGGCATCTGAGCAAATGTATCCAAATTGAGAGCTAACTTACCTGAAGATACCCCCGGGATCTCCAAATGGCAATACAGAGACCAGCATACCCTCCAAACACTGGTCCCATCCATGCCCCTCATACTAACAGAACAAAATGTAAGTTGCTCAAATCAATTAGGAAGTACAATTCAGGTGCATGAAAGGGAGGGGGTAGTCTGGCTAGAAATACATTGGGGATAAACCCCTGGTGTCCCCCAGCACACCGAGCTGTACCTGTACCAAGACATGAAAGACTATATATATATACATATAATAGAAATCCAGAGGTCTTAGTTACATACAGTTTGCAAACGTATGATAAGCCACCAGGCCCCGACAAGGCTCCTCTGATGCTGGTGGTCCCTATCTCTAGGTCTGGGCCCGGGGTGCAGGACCCCACAAACCGGCAAAGGCCAGCTACCCCAGGGCAGCACAATGCGAGAAGGTAAAGTGTTAGTATGTGTTAATAAAAGGAAAACAAAATCTATATACAAAAATTAATATACTAGTGAGAGTGTAATTAAAAGACCAGAAGGATTAATAAATGTGTTAAGGGGGTGCTAAATAAGATCTCGCAGTGTGCTACCCCAGAGCAGCCCAGCCCCACCAATCCATGGGGAACCGCACCCCAGACCCACCCCAGGTACTAATAATAATAACAACCCTTCCGGGTAATATAACATAATGCCACATGATAATGGCATCTGAGCAAATGTATCCAAATTGAGAGCTAACTTACCTGAAGATACCCCCGGGATCTCCAAATGGCAATACAGAGACCAGCATACCCTCCAAACACTGGTCCCATCCATGCCCCTCATACTAACAGAACAAAATGTAAGTTGCTCAAATCAATTAGGAAGTACAATTCAGGTGCATGAAAGGGAGGGGGTAGTCTGGCTAGAAATACATTGGGGATAAACCCCTGGTGTCCCCCAGCACACCGAGCTGTACCTGTACCAAGACATGAAAGACTATATATATATACATATAATAGAAATCCAGAGGTCTTAGTTACATACAGTTTGCAAACGTATGATAAGCCACCAGGCCCCGACAA